>NC_045623.1:49932353-50238291 GCF_009829155.1 Mustela erminea | reverse complement strand
TTTCTTAATGCTCATCATAAATGTATTTTTATATTTTATTTTATTTTTTTTAAATCATTTTTTAAATTTATTTTCAGCATAACAGTTTTTTGTACCACACCCAGTGCTCCATGCAATCCGTGCCCTCTCTAATACCCACCACCTGGTTCCCCAAACCTCTTTTTTTTTTTAAATTTTTTATTTTCAGCATAACAGTCTTCATTATTTTTGCACCACACCCAGTGCTCCATGCAATCTGTGCCCTCTGTAATACCCACCACCTGTTACCCCAACCTCCCACCTCCCCCACTTCAAACCCCTCAGATTGTTTTTCAAAGTCCATAGTCTCTCATGATTCACCTCCCCTTCCAATTTCCCCCAACTCCCTTCTCCTCTCTAACTCCCCATGTCCTCCATGCTATTTGTTATGCTCCGCAAATAAGTGAAACCATATGATAATTGACTCTCTCTGCTTGACTTATTTCACTCAGCACTAATTGGAATTTAAGGAGAAACTCAAAACAGAAAAAAAAAATAAAATTCAAAATTCTAACCTTTATTATTCATATTTTCTTATTTAATATATCATCTTTCTTGACATGTTTTCCCAAATTATAAGGTTAAAATTGGGAATACTCATGTAATATATAGATCCATGAGAGTCCTATGTTAAACCATAACAAAAGTATGTTAGAATATAAGGAACAAACATGAATGTTTAAAGAAAGTTACATTTCTTTGTGTCTTCCTCAATTTCTTTCATGAGTACTTTATAGTTTTCTGAGTATAGATTCTTTGCTTCTTTGGTTAGGTTTATTCCGAGGTATCTTATGGTTTTGGGTACAATTGTAAAGAAAGTTACAACATACGCCTTCATTTTTCACAAATGAGATTACAAATCTGTAATCTGAATTACAGATTATTTAAAGTAAGTGTGATTTTATACTTTACTGTGGGATTCATACTTTCTCTAAATAATGAACTTTCTGTTACATGGACAGGTTTGTTTACAGATTAGCCAGGACTGAATAAGGATTCCAAAACCACAGAATCTCCTGGGTGGAGGATTCTTCCAGAAATCTCCCAACTATCAATGTTAATACCTTGCTAGAGGGGAATACAGCCTTGACTTGACAATGGCAAAGCCTCAGGTATCTCATAGTCTGGTCCTCTTTAGCATATGGAATTTCTTTTGAAACCTTCCTTTTCCTTACTTCCCCACCTCCGAAGCATAGAATCACCACTTCTCAAGACCTTGGTGCAACAACTCTTTCTGCCCACAGGTAACATCCTGTGCTTTAATAAACCACCATTTTGCACCAAAATAAATAAATAAATAACCACAGAAGCTAATATTTAAAATCAATATCAATAAATATCAACCAGACTAAATTAATGTGATGTGTATTATGTTCCAGGATATTACAAAATGAGAGGCATTATTTTTCAGTTCCAAATACTAAAAGTGTGAAAGTGAAATGTCTTGTATTTTAAGTTAGACCCTTTCTTTCCAGAGTATTTTATTAGGGAGGCTGGGTGGTTTAGTTAAATTTGGAAGGCTTAAAATCCTGTGTTCTTATTTTGGTTTTGATAAACAGTAGTCACAGAGGAAGGTTACATACAAATAACACATACATGCAAAGATAACTTATGTAGAGTTGTAAGCATCACATGAGATAATTTAGTAAAGCTCCTGTACAGCACCTGTCATGCAATAGATGCTCAATAATTGTTTTTACTTCCTTCTCCCTCTCCCACCATATTTCATTTCTTGTCTTACTACTTATAGTTAAGGTTTTCTGAAGATTTATTTTTGAGAGAGACAGTGTGTGTGTGTACTTATGCATGAGTGGTGGAGGGCAGAGAGAGAGAGAGAGAGAGAGAATCTCAAGCAGATTGCCACTGAGCTATGAGCCCAAATGTAACCCATGAGATCATGACCTGAGCTGAGACTAACAGTCAGATGTTCAACTCCAGTTTTTATTTATGATTTAAATGTCTGATATTCTGGGGCATCTGGATGGCTCAGTCAGTTAAATCTTTGTCTTCTGCTCCATTCATAATCCCAGGGTCCTGGGATCTAGCCCTGCATCAGGCTCCCTGATGGGTGGGGAGACTGCTTCTTCCTCTCCTACTCTCCCCACGTGCTGTCTCTCTGTCTTTCTGAAATAAATAAAATCTATTTTTAAAAAGTGTCTGATAATATGCATTTGATTAGTTTCCACCAGTTGCTTTGACAAATGTCAAATCCCTACCTTTGTTAAGCAACCCATTCAGTAAGGATACTATAAGGAATCCCTTACATCTCCCTCTTTACTCCTCCATCAATCAATTGTTATTTCTTTAGCATTGTAGCAAATACTAACAATGCTAAGACATGGTCCCTGCCCTTAAGAACCTCAGATTCCAGTAGGAGATGCATGAAAACAAATAATTAAAATATAATTGGATATTGACCATTTAAACACATGCCAAATTTTAAAAAAACCTTAATTTTACAGTGTACTCTATATACAGTGCTAAATACCCATATCAAATTGGTTCAGTAAATGTTTATTACCTG
This sequence comes from Mustela erminea, assembly GCF_009829155.1. Classification (NCBI taxonomy): domain Eukaryota; kingdom Metazoa; phylum Chordata; class Mammalia; order Carnivora; family Mustelidae; genus Mustela; species Mustela erminea. Next base: position 50,235,749 of record NC_045623.1, on the reverse strand, counting down.
CTATGTGTCAGGCTGATAGAATTAAGAAAAAAAAAAAAAAGTCTCTACAATGGCATGAAGTTTCAGGGACCATAGTGAAAATTGAGCAGTACTTGGGAATGTCAGTCCTCCTAAGGCACTGATGTCACCTTCCAGCAACGTGTCTTACGATACAGACCCTTATATTCTGCAGTCTTCATTCTTTCAGTTATATAATCCTATTGCATTTCATCTGGAATAATCATTTATGGCTTTAGTGTTCTCTCCTCAGTCTCTTCATAAAGAGCCTCATGCTGGTACAGTCCAGCAAGATACTTGTCGTCTCAAAACTTACACAAAATAGAGTGAATAAGAGAGGGTTTTAAAGATTTTATTTTTATTTATTTGACAGAGATCACAGGTAGGCAGAGAGAGAGAGTAGGGGAAGCAAGCTCGCCGCTGAGCAGAGAGTCCGATGCGAGGCTCGATCCTAGGACCCTGGGATCATGACCTGAGCCGAAGGCAGAGGCTTTAACCCACTGAGCCACCCAGGAGCCCTGAGAGGGTTTTAAAGTACTGAAAATGACTGAGATAAACCTGTGGTGCTGGAGACCTAGTGAGTGGAGGCTAGTGACCAGATTGAGTTATGGACAAACAAAAAAAACAAAGACACTGTGCAGTAAAATACATTTCCTAAAAGGTCTATGTTGCATTCTTCCTCCTAACAATGTTATGAGGCTCACTTCCCACGTAATGAACTCTTCCAAACTGTTGAGAGAAATATTACTTCACATGAGCCTTCAGGTCTAAGAAACAACTTTTTCGAGAATAATTACCTTATTTCTCAACTAAGAAAAAAGATAAAAGATTAAAATACGGCAATGTCAACCAATCACTATTTGGTATGGAAATTTATTTCTGATAAGAGAAGAATATGTTCCCAGTCTTTGTTGCTTTTCCATGAGAATGATCTTTCATCCCTAAGTATATCAAACCACAATTGAACAGTCAACACTCTGTGCTCAGGAAAATAGGTCTAATTTTTAATAACTAACGATTAAATAATTTTTCAGTCAAAATTCTTTCCTAAAATTTATCCTGTAAAAAATTAACTGTTGTATTCATTTTGTTAGTACTTTTGTTTGTTTTCTTTGAATTTAGAAAAAAATTTTAGAGATAACTTTTAAGTATTTCAATGGTGATTTGTCAATTATTTTCTTTTTAGACTACTTAATTTGTTGTTCACATAAATTTCTGTTGTTTTGGGTATCCAAGTGTTATTCTAAAATTAAAATCTGTAAAGGCAATCTGAATTAAAGCTATATAATTTTCATTCAATAAAAATTACAAAACTCCTCAAATACAATAACAAAAATAAATGAAAGGAGGAAATATTAAAAATTAGAAATAGAATTTACCTCAAATTTGCCCTATAAACTTCACTTATTTTGTGCTAGAAGGAATACCAAAAAGGAATTTGAATTGGAATTGACTGCTGTATACAAAAAATTTTCGTTGTTGTATTCAGTAAAATTAAAAAAAAAAAATCTAACGAGGAAAGTCTGACATTTTCCCTCCATAATCCACATAAATCCTGCAACTAAAAAACTGAAATGGAAACTAAACCATGATAATTTCATTAAAGCGTTTGCTTTTTTAATATAAGAAAATTTCTATAGCGTGGTATCTTGATTTGGAAATTAGATATCTGTTGTTATACAATTATCATAAGTATAATTTGAGAAATGATGACTTCTCTTGTGTGTTTTAATAATAGAAAAAACCTGAGTCTAAGAGATTATGTGAATTAACTTGAATCCAAATAACAAATATTCAGAAATGGCCACAACCCAGGTCTCCAGATACCTGATTTTCCCTTTCTACTGAAGATATAAGTAGGCTAATTCAACATGAATTAATCAATTCTATGTGAGAACTTATATATATACACATACGTACACACACACATACCATATATATATATATATATATATACATACACATATATATATAATATATATACACTATATATACACACACATGTATATACACACACACACACACACACATATATATATACACACACGTTTATTTGTCTGTTTTGAACTTTAAGAATGTGGACCAAGTATTCATGTTCTATAAAATATATGAAAGAGAGACCACAAATACTTTTCTTCTTAAACACTAAGTGGCCAAGGGCTAGAGGGTGCATAGACCTGTTAAGATTGTGAAGCTGTGCCTTGGTTAGAATCAGTAGGCAATATCTGCACAATTATATAAAAGAGAATGATCTATATGTTGCAGATACTCTAAATCCTTGAATTTCTTGAGCTGCCATTTTACCCAGAAACCATCCAAATTAAAGATTAGTTTTGTAATAAATGAAGGAAAACAAAAATGACAGCACAAATCTAATGTGGCTTCAGGTTTTATATAAATTAATACTTGTCCTAGAGAATCAACAAATAAGTAGTAAGTATGGGTATGAATCCTAAATCAACAAAATAAACCTATGTAATACATATTATTAAGCACTCTGTGAAATAGGTTTTTACCACAATTTACAGTTAAAAACGTGTAATATCATGTTTTAGCTTTCCAAATTTTGTAGACCTTTATATAAAATAAAGAAAAAAGATAACAAAGAGGAGTTAAACACAAATTTAGTGGTTCTTCCTATTTCTCTATTTCTAGATCATTCAAAATAAAGCAAGTTAATAATAGAGACAGTAAAGCATAAGGGTGATAAGAATGAAATTTTAGTATTAGATTTGCATCCTAATTCTGTCTCTGGACTGTGAATGAGGACACATTACTTTCCCTCATTTTTTTCTCAGTTTTACTATCTGTTAATTTGTTTAATAATAATAACTACCTGAGAGAGACATTGTGAGAGTTTAATAAGATGGTAAGATACAGAATCCTTAGAACAATACTTGCCATATACTAAGCATTTAACATGCATTGGTTATTAAGTAAAGAAAAATATTTGTATCTGTGGTGAACTCTTATAGTTAGGGTTATTTTTATATTATTATTTTTATTTCCGTCCACAAATTAAAGGAAATGGGAGGGGTAATGATGTGGTTTATAATATGAAATATAATATCAAATGACAAAATAATGGTAACTTATGGTATCATCATCATCAAATATACTTGATGCTAAATTATTTTTCTTGTTAGGCCATGCGTTTATTGTTTAAAGTGAATTACAACTTAAAATAATTCTCTATTATTTACCTGTTATCTATTATTTATCTACTATTATTCCTTTAAAAACAACAAGTTTCTACAAATTTCTGGTTGCACTAAAACGAGTTGAGGTGCTAAACTGTGTTCTCTAATGGGAAAAATTTAAAGTACAAGGCACTGATGAATAGTCATATACCACAAATGTAATAGATCTTAAATATATATTATATATGTGCATATGCATGTATATATTTCATTTTATTTTCACAATTAGATATTAAATACCATGATGGCAGAGATCAGATCTGTCCTGTTTCTAGACTTAGTGCTCAAGGACACATGGTTACTTAGTAAATCTTTTGACTGATTTTAGGTCCGTATGACAAGAAAGAGCTTTCATTCATTCGTTCACCAGCTCTTTACTGAAACTCTGTTGGGTTTACTAGTTTCTATTACCATAAACTAGTAATTTGCTTTTGATACTGTATATAAAATATAATCATCTTAATAATAATTGTTAACACTTATCAGGTATTTATATGTCAGATTGTCTTAATAGATTATAAATGTACTATTTAAGCCCCACCAAAAAGCTATGAAATACCTTATTCCCATTTGTCGGATGAAAAAAAAAATCAAAGCACACATAGGTTAATTGTATTACCCAAGATTACTAAATTAGTAAATGATAAAGCTGAGATTCAAATTCTTGTCTCATTCCTGCATCTGCCCTACATGACTACAACATTATAGCTACACAGGAAGGGGGCACTAACTCTGCCTGGAGGCAAATGAAATTTTTATGTAAATATTCCTATAGCATATTGTTATTAAATTCCCAGGGTATGATGCTATCCTTCTATAAAGCAAGATAATATAGTTCTAGAAAGATAAAAGATAGCTTTATATTAATATAACTAATTTATATTAACATAGCCTTATATTAATAATGTATTTAGAAACCATTATGTAATATGATTACTAAAAGTAGTGTTAATTATACTCACATTAATCTTGCCATTACAACAGATAATTGTAGTAAGATATAAATGAAGTATATATTAAAAGGAATAATTAAGTAAAATTTTCCCTTTTTCCATTATTTATATCTTAAATAATTTTCTATAACAAGTTCTATATCTATTTAAGCATGACTCTGATTATATTTACAATTAAATAGAATGCTTTTGTTGGATTAATCAAGATAGGCCATATAAATCAAGTCAAATTATTTGTACACCATAAATTTGCACTTCTAGCCTCAGTTAAAAATCACTGAACATATCCTTACAAACACTAAACTTAAAACGTCACTTTAATTCTTTAGAAGGATGACTCTTAGATAAGCATATGAATAAGCTTTAATTTAGTGGGAGAAAATAGTATCTATATCATATGGTGGTTATGAGAATGAAACAGTAAATAATCCAGAATTTCAGGAATGGTGTATGTGTCTGTTTTTACCATTAGACTTTGAAGCAGAGTCTTGTCATAGTTACATTTCTGTGTCACTATCCAGGCAGTTTTGATACTAGGTACATTTCTTAAGTAGATTTTTAAAAAGTTATTTTCCTTATAAATAATATACAAAAACTACAGTTTGACTATAATTAGATGATATAGGAAAATGAGATCTGCTATATGTGTAAATTTACTGGATAATATATACTATAATTATTATCTCTCATTACCTAATTATATGCATTATGAATCTCAAATATTACACTACTTATAGTGCTGTTTTATGCCAATTCGAATTATTTCTAAAAATAAGTATATTAATTTATGTATGATAGAAATCTAGATAAATACCATTATGATGTTAGTATATTCTTGATCAAGGTTTTTAATTGAAATTTGAATTGGAAATTAAATTCTCTCTGTTTTAGGTTAATAGGAGATTTATAGAGAAAGCTAGATTTATCCTTTCAGATTTATCTAAGTATAGCAACTTAATCTGATTTTCCAGTACACATATTTAGTCCATGATCCCAAGTTAATTCTATGTGTCATTAATAATTTACTTTATTCAACATTCTTTTTTTGTTTTGTTTTGTTTTGTTCTGGTAGTAAGTGGTAGAGAACTTTTCTTTCCATATGTGTGAATTCCTTATTTATTCATATTCAGAATATATATGCAGGATGCAAGAGAGGATTACTGCATCTAGGCTGCTACAAATGCCTTAGTTTTATTGGTTACCAATTTTAAGATATACATCTTTTAGATCATTCTCTTTCTGGCATAACCCACCTTATTTCCACTATCCAAGAGATTGAGAAATTTTAGATCCGTTAGATTTTGTAAACCTGTTCTATCTACTTTACATAGCATGACACATGATTCAAAAGTTTTCTGGCCCAAAATATGAAATCATACCCATTTTCAGTTTTGCTTAATACACACATACACATAAGCATGAAAGCAAAACACTGCCTGTCTAGGCATCGTCCATCACAACGCCAAAGTTACCAGCTGGGAATTGTAAATACAGCCAATTCGTATTATTCGCAGTAGTTATATTCTATTAAGTTGCTGCAACCACTGAATCAGCAAATACTGAACAACTGCTCTTAGGGGAAATACAACCTTAGATTCCTGGGAGATGCTAGTCACAATATTTTCATCACCTAATCAATACAGAACCTTGTTTTGTATATGTTTCTGTTTAAAGATCCTTTAACATTTTAAGACATTGACACTCAGAGCCTTAACAAGAGTTAAGGCTTCATTAACTCATTGAACTCACAGCCAACAGCACTATAATTCATGCCTGAATGAAACTTACCTAACACGTGTGTCTCTCCATAAGCTACATCACAGCCTTTTGTACTCAGGAACACTAGATAGTACTTCAGGGTTATGGTTGGGAGCCATTTTAAACAGTGAAATTATAAACAGAAGGCAAAAAAGGGTGGAAAATGTGGCCCTAAATAGACTGCAAAAAGGACACTTGTTTCTAGTGTGAGGACAGAAATAAGAAGAGCATCACCTTGTTTGACCTCACATGGGAATGTATGCAGTGGTGAACTCAAATTCTTTGCTGCTCTGTGCATGTTCACTGATGACCATGAAGGGCCCCAAGCATTGATTTGGGGGTTAGAAATAAATTAGACCAAATTCACAAATATGAAATCCATCAATAAAAGGATCAACTGTTTGTTGTCAGAATTTCCATGCTGGGTCATTTGGCCCAATAAAGAGGACCTAAAAGGCTTATAATGCTATATCTATTGGAATATCTGAGCCCCCTGGTAAGCTCCAGGGAAGGAAATTCTTCCACATTACAAGTTCTACTTAGCTTCTGAGTCAATGGGTACAGTCACGGCACCATTAATAATTCTTAAAAAACTGAAGCACATTTTGGTGTAATAAGGCTTCAATTTGTATTTTAATAATTAAGACAGATTTTGTAAACAGTCACGTAGCCGTCAACTATTTAATCATAGCATTTCAAAGTAATACAGAAGAATGTTATTATTTATAAGAAAATAAAATGCAGTTTCCTATTCATTTACAAGAGTCAAATATTAATTTTAAATATAGGAGAAATAAATTTAGATGAGAAAAACACTTTAACCAGGCATAAAAATTTCTGCATATACAGTAATGAAATATGACACTCGCATTTCATTTTAATAAAAACAAAAAAGGGGCACCTGGCTAGCTCAGTCAGTCAAGCATCCAACTCTTGATTTCAGTTCAGGTCATGATCTCAGGGTTGTGAGATCGAGCCCCACTGTGCTGCTGTCTGTTTGGGATTCTCTCTCTACCCTTCCCCACCCTTAAATAAATAAATCAATAAATAAGCAAATAAACTGCTAAGTAAATATTACATTAATCTAAAACAACTCTAAATTCTAACCTAACACTCTCAACCAAAGTATCAAAAATTATTTACGTAAAATTCAATGTTATAAAACATTAAATCCTAAATGGGGATAAATTAATACATAATACAAATTAAACATGAGTTTTAAAACAAGAAATCAAAATATTATTTACTACCTTGCTAATATTCTTACCACTATGTGTCATAAGGTACTTGTTCCCTTGAAATATTTAAATTCCATTTTTACAATGAGATGCATTATAATTATCTTATCAGAGAAAGTGTTTTATCCCATTCCATAAAATCAAACTGATTTTATCTGTCCATTGTCTGTTTGCAATGATCTAAATTAATACTTCTTTCAGTCTTATGCTCTTTTTTTCCATCAATTGCTTTTCTAAAATATAATACCAATTAGATCATTCTGATGCTTGAAACAATTTACAACCAACAGAATAATACTCAAGCTGTCACCAGTCTTAAAAATCTTTATGATCGTGTCCTTGTCTAGTTCTCATGCCTCACCTCTTGCCATGCTTCCTAACACGAACACAGCAACTTTAATTCACCCCAAATCATGCTATTGTTTTATATCTATGCTTTGCACCCCTACCTTAGAATTCTTTTCCCTTTAGCTTGCCTAAAGAACTCTTCCTTAACAATCAGCTCAAGCATTGTCTTCTCTGTGAAACATTACCTGACTGCCCTGAGGAATACATGAATCATTTTGCACTTTAGAACTTTTCAGATCCATTTGTTGTTACCTTTAGCATACAAGGGTAGGTTTCCAAAAGACTTAGAATGTCATTATTTATTAATATTCTTTATTTTGTATTATTTATTTTATAATCCAAATACTAGCACAGGACTTATCAACAGATGATCAATAAATGTGTGCTGAGTGACAATATGAAATTAAAAGTACACTTTCCACATTCACTGCCACTTTGGTTTAACACAAAACAACAGTAGTGTGAGTGTTCACGCAATAAAGATACATTAGAAATAATAGTTAATAGGGAAATATCTTCATTATACATATTGACAAAACTTAGAGTAAAAGTATAAAGCATTTGATGTGAAGTTCAACAAATACCACTAAAGTGAACTATCTCAATTTTTACCTTTTGTCTTACATTTACAAACTATCTACTTTCAAAAGACTTGATGCATTATGTAAGAGCAGAAATGAAATGCAATAAAACATAGGGCAGATAACAGCTAACAAAGAATGCTTTTTCCAGCTGGGCACCCATCTAAGTACTTTATTTATATTGATTCATTTAATCCTCATGGCATGAAATGATATAGGTGTTAATGTCCTTATGCCCACTACAAAAAAAAAAAAAAGAAAAAAAGAAAAGAAAAAAAAAGAAAAAGAAAAGAAAAAAGAAAACACAAAACTTAAAAACAAAGCAAAACAAAATACTTACCCCAGATTCCTCATCCAGTAGGTATAGGAGCCAGTTACAAACTCAGTAGGCCCACTTCAGAGCTCTTGATCTCAGTTACTACTTGATACCCTCTCTGCCTCAGGTGAGAGAAAGATGCAGCAGATGTCACTAAACCCGCATGAAATAACAGCTAGACGTGAACATTAAATTACAGTCTTACAGTCTACATTGTCTTTGACTCTTTGCAAATACAAATAACTTTCGATTACTGAAATCTGACTCTAAAACAAGTACCTTGCATATTTTTCTATAAGACAATTCTGTAAAGTAGCATTTTAGTGCCTGGCCATGTAGTAGTATCATAATAAATATTCTTAGTTAACCAACTGGATAAAAGATAGGGTATGAGAATATATTTAGATTTCTTTTATTTTTGAGAAAAGAGAGTTAGCAAGCTTAGGTACCTTGCTCATTGTCAAATAGTAAGAGACTGATTGGAGATAGAAATTTAGGCGTTTCCAAGACATAACAACTTATTTGGTGTAAAAGTAAAACATTAAACTGAGTTTCAGTGAGTGTTTATATTTTTGTAGGTAATCAAGCTAAATGCCCCAAATGCTTTAATTCTGATGTTCTAATTTACTATAAGAAATACAGTTTGAAGTATCTGGAGGAATGAAAAGAAAACACACCTACTAAATCCTCTCCCATTTCTTCAACAGATGTCTACTGCATATGTTGTATCAGATGCCTAAGTGCCTGAAATACAGCAGCAAAGAAATCAAACACAATTCCTTCCCTCCTCAGTTTATATCCTATATCCAACAGTAAATAAATAAATACAAAAATATAGTATAATCAAGTGAATGTAAGCACCAGTAAAAAAGCTTAAGATGGGCCTTGATTAGAAACCAAAAGAACGTAAAGAAACAAGCCATGCTGATGACTAGGGAAGAATGTTTCAAAAATTGAGTAACATGTGCAAAGGTCCTGAGGCAGGGGCATGATTGACTGGGATAGCAAAAATAAGACAAAGAGCAGTAGGAGCTAAAATAAAAGAAACTATGGGAAGTCATATTATACAGGGCTTTGTCAGCAGCTTGATGGTCTTTGGATTTGACTTCTGATGACATGTGAAATAATTAGAAGACTCTGAGCAGAAGACTGATATTTTCTAACTTAAGCATTTAAGAAAAATTTTTCAATTTGCTGCTGTGCTGAGAAAAGACTTGTTAGAGGGCCGGGGGAGAGAAGCAGTAGCAAGAAAAATAGGAAGCAGATATCAGAGGTCTTAAGCAAATGTAGACACCTGCTGAAAGCATTATCATGTACAGTCTATACAAAAATAACTTTTTTCTTGCTCTTCTATATAACAAGTATAAGTCTTTTACAGGCATATCCTCAGAATCATGTGTTATAATGAACTGTAAAATTTTTCACCCCATGTATTCATTGTTCAATAAAATCTTTGGCTAAACACTGAGAAAAAGACAGTAAGAAAAGACATGGTGGAGAAAATTTTAAACTTTGCAGCCAAACATACAGGAATCCAATCTCTTATGTCATTAAATTAATTTACTCCTCTTGTCTTTGCTCTATAAATCTACAAAACATGAATAACTCATTTATAAATTTAATTGAAATAAGAATAATTGTAAGCTTACTTATGTGTTAGGCCCTTTGCTAGGTGCTGAGTGTGTATTGATAACCAAACACATGGAGCTTGCTCAACAGAAGTCTAATGGCTGAGACTGCCATTAGGTAAATGTTCACACAAATAAATTATACAATTTAAAATGTGATAAATAGATGACAAAATAACAAACTTTCTTGTGAAAAGAAAAAAAGAATTATAATTAATGATAATATTAATAATGCCCATTGAATATTTTTATAAAGTACTGATCTAACACATAAGTGCTTCATGGATAGAACCAAGTATTTTATATAACATTCAAAGAGCTTGCTGTTACTGGAAAGCTTCTGTTGTTCCTGAGTCTATATTATTTAAAAAGGTATAAACAAAAGTTCCTAATAAGTGTCTCAGAAATTTTCATCCTCCCAAGGAAAGCACATGAGAATATTTCAGTAAGAAATGCTAGTGACCTTTAGCAATTTTTAAGTATCTGTATATTACTTATAAAACATTTAATGGGCTTTCCTAAAAATATTCCTGAGAAATTACTGTTAAAATTTCACTGGACCAAAAAAAAGAAAAGAAAAGAAAAATCTGTTGAATAAATGAATGAGTCACTGGTCTATTATTGAAACTCATAATGAAAGATTCACTGATCAGACAGTGACTCTGTTAATAGAAGAACTAGCATCATATTTTAAACATATATAAAAAAATAAAAAGCCATATCAAATATATAATATACATTATGAACTGTAAAATTTTTCACCCCATGTATTCATTGTTCAATAAAATCTTTAATATATATATTAAATAATATAATAAATATACATTATTTATGCTTTTATGTTGCATAAATAATACTACATATTACATACTACATGCTACATATTTTATCTTAACTATTTTATATGTATAATATATATATAAAATTCCCTTCATGTGCTGTGATATTACTCTTGACTATTTATTCAAGGCATAAACGCATGAACACAGGAAATAAACTTATAGAAAGGAATTTTTATTTTTCTTCCTAAAAGATTAAAACTATCTTTTGTCTTAAAAGATTAACACATTAGGGCAAAATGAGCTACAAATCAGTTTCTATTTAATATATATTTATTATATATAATATCTAGATCATATGTGGGTTTTGTGTTAACATATTACTTTTATGGATTATTAGTTACTTTGGACATTGTTGAATAATATGCAGTACTATATTAACTGTATATAACAGGTAAATGATTAATTGCTATTGTTATTGTTACTTTTATAGGTAAGTTTCTTTTAGACATTTTGAATAATATGCAGTACCATATTAACTATAGAACAGATAAATTATTATTTTAATTGACTTCTTTAAAAGAAGTCATACTTTCCTATACTGATCAAATAATATATTTTATTGAAACACTAATAAATCAGAAGTTCTGAGCAGAATATTGTTGGTATTTAGTCATATTCATAAACTTATTAGTTTTTAGAAACATGTAAAATGTAAAGACTTTCTGTAGATGAAATACTAAATAATGATGACAAATATAAATTAAAAAACCTGATAAGACTCAATTCATATTCAAATTTCAAGTTCTGTGTAATATATGTATATACCTATTTTTTTAGGAATCAAGATCCTCACAAGCTTACACACTGTATCTGCTAATAATATCTATTAATTTTATTTAAATCTATAAAAGTTATCTTCATCTACCCCTTTTCATTCCATTAGCAACATTTCTCTGGCTATGTCTCCTCAGAAAAGGAAAACAAAAGCAAATATAAACTATCAGGACTACATCAAACTGAAAAGCTTTTATATCAATAAAACAAAAAGGCATCCTACTGAATGGGAGAAGATATTTGCAAATGACATATCCAATAAGGGGTTAATATCCCAAATATAAAAGGAACTTATATAAATCAGCAGCAAAACAAATAAACAAAAACAAACAAGAAACAAAAATAAGTAATACAATTAAAAAATGGGCCAAGGACCTGAATAGATATTTTTCCAAAGAAGAAATACAGATGACCACAAGACACATGAAAAGATGCTCAATATCGCTCATCATCAAGGAACTGCAAATCAAAACCACAATGAGATATCACCTCACACTTGTCAGAATGGCTAGTACCAAAAAGTTAATTAACAAGTATTGGTCAGGATATGGAAAAAAGACATACCTTGTGCACTATTAGTAGGAATGTAAATTGTGCAGCCACTATGGAAAACAGTATGGAGGGTCCTCAAAAAATTAAAAATAAACATACCATAGAATCCAGTAATTCCACTGGTGGGTTTTTACCCAAAGAAAATGAAAACTTAAAGAAGAAGGAAGAAAGAAAACTAATTTGAAAAAATATGCACCTCTATGTTTATTGCAGCATTATTTACAATAGCCAAAATATGGAAGCAACCTAAATATTCATCAACAGATAAAAAGAGAAAGATGTGGTATATTTGCAATGGAATTTTACTCAGCCCTAAAAAAGAAGAAAATCTTACCATTTGTGACAACATGGATGGACCCAAAGGGTATTATGCTAAATGAAATAAGTGAGACAGAAAAAGACAAGTATCTTATCATTGCGCTTATAGGTGAAATCCTAAAAACAAAATGAATAAACAAACAGAAACAGACTCATAAACACAGTGAACAAACTGGTAGTTACCAAAGGGAAGAGGGGAAGAAGGATGGATGAAATCCGGGAAGGAGATTAAGAGGAACAAACTTCCAATTATAAAATATTTGAGTCATGAGAATGAAAAGTATACTGTAGGGAATATAGTCAATAATATTGTGATAATGTACTGTGGCAGATGAACACTGCATTATATATAGAATTGTTGATTCACTATGTTGTACTCCTGAAACTAATATAACACTGTATGATAACTATACTTCAGTTAAAAAAAAGTTGCCTTTTCTTGACCCTTTTCATGCCATTTGGGAAATCTATATTAACATTAGAATTGAGGGGTACGTGGGTGGCTCAGTTGGTTAAGCATCTGCCTTTAGCTCAGGTCATAATCTTGGGGTCTTGGGATGGAGCCCTGTATCAGGGTCCCCACTCAGCAGGGAGTCTGCTTCTCCCTCTCCCTCTGTCCCCCCTACACTTGTACTCTCTTTCTCTCATAAATAAATAAATAATAAAATCTTTAAAAATATGTTAGAGATGATAAAAACTTGCATTTTACTACCCATATTGGTTAATTTTATATGTCAGTTTGGCTAGGTATGGTGCCCAGTTGTTTGATCAAACAGCAGTCTGGATTCTCCTGTGAAGGCATTTTTCGGGTGTGATTAATATTTTAAAAAGTAGACTTTGAGGAAAGCAGATTATCTTCCATAACTTGGATGGACCTCATCCAATCTGTTGAAGGCATCAGGAGCAAAAACTGACGTTTCTCAAAGAAAGAATTCTCAAGACTGTAACATACAAACCCTACCTAATTCTCCAGTCTGCCTGCAAATTTCTGACTTGCCAACCCGCACAGTCCCTTAAGACTATTCTTCAAAATAAATTAATCTGTCTCTCTCAACAGATACATACATACATACATATATACACACAGGATATACATATATATATATATATAGAGAGAGAGAGACTATATACATAGATTCTATTTCTCTGGAGAAGCTTGACTACACTACCTTTGAACTATAACTAATGGCTTTTCTCTCTAATTAGAAGAAAATTATTTTTAGTCTTTACATATACATGCATATTATGACATTCAGACAAAAAAGAAATGATTATTTGTTAGAAAAAATAACTGTTTGGAAATGTATCTACTATTTTGTTTAATTAGGGACAATGAAATACAAACCTCTACCTTCAAATAATAATCAAATCTAAAAGAAATATGGAAAACAAGTAAATGAAGACTACTTTCTTCATTTATTCAGATTCCTTTGTATTAAAAGATACAATCCAGATGAACTGAGTAAATTATTTCTCAAGAATATGATTAGATACAAGTTTTACTTACTTTTATTTGTTCAGCATTCTGTCTAAAGATACAACATACATAGCATTAAAATATTCTCTAATAATCTTGGAATCCTTAGTACCTTCATACATTAGAGAGCCTTAATAAGAGAATAATATATTTAACTGAAATTCTTTTCTTTTGTCCATTTTTATCATAACTTTTATATTGATTACATGTATTCTTTTTGACATAGTTAATTAAAGTCCCAGCCACCAAAATATATTCAAAGCAAAATGGAAACCAAGTAGAATATTATTCTCTCTGCCAGGAGCAATCTGCAATAGGGCCATATCTATACAGCCTAAACAGCTCACTCCCACTGGGAAATCGCAACCTCCCCATTATGGAGATAGCATTATTTTTCAAGATGATCTGCTCCATGTACTGCTACCCAGCATGCTATCCATAACTCTCCAGATAAATTGAAGGGTCTGAAAGATTTATGAACTCATGAATTTTTTTCTTGTAGGGAAACCCAGCTGAATTCACCAGAGGATTTCTTATACTTATGTGAGATCCTTTGGCAAAATAGAAAATGTGTGGAAAGAGTAATGGGACATTAAAATTGACTCCTACTTAGTAGAAACTCTCTTGTGAATATGTATAAGAAAGAGAAGAGGAAGACCATATTATATCTTGATAGGTTATACTATGTCTTTAAAAAGGCATATTGTGTTTTGCTGACCACTGTTACTTTTCAAGTTTAACATTGATTTTTTTGAAGCAAGGGATTATTTTAAACAAAACAAGTTTTATGCATTATGTAGATCTTATTCTATGAATTATATTTGTCATAAATATTAGCCAGAAATCTATTAATAGATAATTTAGACAATAGATAATTAATAGATATAATTAAAATACTTCATAAAAAGATATATGTTCAAAGACACAAAAATAAAGGACAAAGAAAAAGGAAAAACAAGAATACACACTATTTTGAGAGATTTAATTATATTCTTACAATTAAACAATTTTCTTTAAAATATTTCTTCAAAACTGTTTTCCTTTGTATTAAAAGATACAATCCAGTTGAACTGAGTAAATTATTTCTCAAGAATATGATTAGATACAAGTTTTACTTAGAAAAATCTCAGCACAGTATTTTGTATTTCGTAGATAACATAGTATTAATAAGTATAAAAGCACAGTTTTCTCATTAACCATTATTTAATTTGAATCTTCTAAGAGTATCTATGTGAAGTTTTACATAAAAATGTACACAATCTAACCTCTTAAGTATTTGTCTAAGGAAGGCAACTAATTTATTCAAGAATTCTATTACCACTGTGGTCTTATGTCAAGTTTCTCTCAGGGCTCAAAAACCATTTTCAACATTAATGTACCAAATCCTAGCATCATGACTTGGGTTTAACAATCTCAAATCTCACTTAGCAATTCTAGTCCATGTCTGTAACACATTTGTTGATATCTCCTCTTCCATAACTAAGTTCTGTTACTTTATAATTCCTATATGTAATGGACTCTACAGTTTACATATTAATTTACATTTAAAAAAATTTGTAGAGAGGATACGGAATGGGTGTCGCTATGTGTGCATGAGACAGAGACAGAAAGAATGGTTTTAATATCACAGTTTCTCTGGGTATTCCAAATTAATCAGGAAGAGTGTTCATTTGAGGGTCTACAGATACAACATTTCATATGCCATATAGTATATAGGTTTTTGAATCTAAGAGTATATAATGTGACTTCACACCATCTATTTCAGACCTTTTTTATAAATAATCACATTTAGGGCAAAGTGAAAACTCTTTAAGTTTAGATTACAATTTTTTTTTTACTTTTTTTTTTCAAATTTTTATTTATATACTAGTTAGTTAACATATACTATAATAGTGGTTCCAGGAATAGAATTTAGTAATTCATCACTTACATATAATACCCAGTGTTCAACATGTGTCCTCCTTAATACCCATAACCCATTTAACATATCTCCTGTTCACCTCCCCTTCTAGAATATAATTAAATTGCTTAGAAATAATAAATTGGTTATGCCCAGTCAAGAGGGCTATACATTTGCAGCTTGGTCTGTTACTGTTGTGCTTGTTTGTGATTTTAATTAAACAATATTTTTATTCATTCCAAATAATAGTTTAGTAAGTATAAATACTGGGAATGTTTCATACAGTTGGAAGCACTGATTCTTATTGACCCAAAGATATGGAGGTTTTTTTAATTACCTGATAATGTAGCTTCAAAATTTATACTGAATTTGTTGTGTAGTAGTTTCTGTTCAAGACTTTGGGCTATAATTCTCCACCTTCTCATCCATCATCTCTTCCCTCTTGTCAACAAAGAATCTCTAATAGTTCATTTTCATTCTCTCATTTGAAAATACTTTAAGAATTGAAAGTTCATGTTAGGATGCTTTGGGGACTCTCTAGGAAATCCTTCCATCTCATTAGGCTACATGCCCAGAAGTTTAGGCAGGGAAGTCATACAATGAATTTGAGATCAAGTCACAGAATCAGAATACTTCTATAGAGTGACAATAAGCCTGAAGAGGGATTAAATAATAAATCAACACTCATCTTCACTTCAATACATTATGCTTTCTACCATATCTTGGGACAAATCCAAGTACAGATCTATTTCCATTCAACCACAGAGAAGAGTATGAAGACAGAAAATAAGCTAAGAGTAAGTGCTATACAGGATGTAATAAGTGTTCAAACAGGAAGTGATAAATACCAGAACACTGTCACTAACAGAAATGAAAATGATGTCTTTATAACAGATTTCAGTCATTTATAATTGAATAGATGTGGGAAATAGTAATACAATATTATGTCTTTAACTGAAATCAACAGCAATATTATTTGGATATCAGTATACTAACAACAGACTCAATATTAGGGATAATAAATACGTACTGAATCCATGATATTGAAATGGAAACTTAAGTAAATTGGGACTTGACATGGATAAGTTGTTGAAAAAAAAAGTAATCAGCAATGAGACACTAGCTGAAGCTGAAAGGAAAGATGAATTCAATATGAAAGTCTTGAATGACAGAATTTTTAAAACTCCATCATTTTACACATGAACAACTGAAACCTTAAATTGCTGTGAGTGATTTTCCCAAGACCAAAGAAATGAATTTCCTAAGGCTGAGCTGGATGACATTCTGTACCAGAACTAAGACTAACCCATATTTTCTCCTAACCCAAATTTTGTACATACTCCAAAATCCTACCTCATTTCTGTTTCTATATCACATGTACTCTCTCTTCCCTGGATTTAAGTATCATGTGTCGTCTTCATATTTCTTTTAATAACTCATACATTGATAACTCCTTCATGTGTGCATTTCTTTTTTTTTAAGATTTTATTTATTTATTTAATAGAGAGAGATCACAAGTAGGTGGAGAAGCGGGGGGTGGGGAGGGAAGCAGGCCCCCCGCTGAGCAGAGAGCCCCCCAATGTGGGGCTCCATCCCAGGACCCTGGGATCATGACCTGAGCTGAAGGCAGAGGCTTAAACCACTGAGCCACTCAGGGTCCCTCATAGGTGCATTTCTTACAGCTGCAATCAAATGTTCCCTAATGAACAACACTTTTATAACTTTCCTTCAATACCTAGTAAAATTGAATGTATTTAGGAAGCACTCAAAGAATGCTTGCAGCTTGGATGAAATGAATGTAAGAGGAACACTGCTGTCTTTCAAATCATCAGATTAAAGTTCTAAAAGCTTTTGTTTTTTCAAAAACGATACCTTGGATCCCACCTCAGGTATACATCAAGAAAAAAGCATTTTATTCAACATAGGGTTAAATGTGTTTCAAAGCCAGGAAAATGTTGAGACTTATTATGTAAAGTGCTTTGTCTTCTTCTTTCCATTAAACTATATTTGTTCTTAAAAAAAAAGTTGTATCTTTCATTTTCTTTAGAGGCAATTTTCCAAAAATTTAACTGTCATTCCCACTTCTTCAGATAGCCTCTTGGAAGATTTACATACCCAACTCTATAGATGTAGTTAAATGAATATATTTCTAATTAGATTTTAATATATTTTGGTGGGGGCATCCGGGAGGCTCAGTGGGTTGAAGTCTCTGCCTTCGGCTCGCGTCATGATCCCAGCATCCTGGGATCAATCCCCGCATCGGGCTCTCTGCTCCACGAAGAGCCTGCTTCCCCCTCTCTCTCTGCCTGCCCCTCTGCCTACTTGTGGCCCCTGCCTGTCAAATAAATACATAAAATCTTTATATATATATATAGAGAGAGAGAGAGAGAGACAGAGAGAGGTTTGGGGTTTTTTTTCTCATTATTCACAGGTTTTCTATTTTTCTCAAATGCTCAATCTTTCATTCTGTCAGTTTGTCAACTTGGTTTTCTCACAATTAACATGCACTAAAATGAAGTTGAAGCCTTATGAAAAATAAATCTGTGATCAAGTCCATATTTGAGTTGAAAGGAGAGGTAAGTAAAATACTCCCCTCTGTACTAATCCAACACAAACACCATTAATAATAAAATTTTGTTTGCTGTTGAAGTAACTGATTATACTTCCAAACAATCTGAATAATAGATAGCATGAGTGATAGATAATTCAGGTCAAATTTGTGAAAACCAATTATTTTATTTACAGAAACATGAAATAATAGTTAAATGGCTGGTAGATATTAGGTACCAAATAGATATTAAAAGAATAAATGAATGAAATTATATCAAGAGTATTATTAAAAAAAAAATGCCATCTTAAAAATCAGCAAAAACAACCCAAAAAGGACATCATCTTAACTTACTTTAAGCATTAATGTACTCTGTCTCAAGTATGGTACATAATTTTCCTTATTTAAGAATGCCTACTATGATGTGTCAAAAATACATACTAATTTTAAAACAGTACACTTTCATGGAAATGTAGTTAACATTTATTTTTCTCCAAATTAAATGATAGCAGAAAATAATACAGAAAAGCAATCTAGAAGCTTCTATGTTGAGTTTCATATGATAATTGCACAATAACATGAACTGCAATATACAGAGCTAAACTGTTTGGCCCGCTCATTAATAAAAATAATAGAAATTAGAATCCAATCACTGGGAAACATATATTTTACAGAACAATGCACAATACCTGTTTTGTTCACACCTAAGCTATCGCCAAAACATTAAGTCTTTGTAGCTTGCAGTTTAGGTTAACAATTGAATTGTGCATGCATTGCACATACTGAATAGATTTTCACCTTTTCATCTGAAGAGTGTTCACCAGATGATAATTAGTGTCTGCTAAGTGCTCTTCATACTAACATGATATCATCAAGAAATATCACAAAAGTGTTGACACAATGCGCATCCAGCTGGAGATTCCAAACAAGTCTGTTTTCACTGCCATTTACTGTAAATTTTAACTCTGCACCAGCTGGCCAGATCATTTTCCTTTACCCCACTCAGAACAGAAAAGAAGAAGAATGTGCTTTTGTTTGTTTATCTACTTTATCTGGCTTAAATTGACGAGGAGGTAGAAAATAAATATTTGAAATTAAAATTGAATTATGAATTATAATTACTCTAACCATGTAACTGCATTACTCTATACATATCAAAGATAATTTGTTTCCTAACATCTATTTCATTACCGCAGTTCACAGAAAGAGAAGAAAATTAATGAGCTAGATATTATGTAAAAACTAGAATATATATACTGTGCATAAGTAAATTTTTTAGTTTTATTTGCTGTTTTTAATCAAATTTTATTTACCTGATTAGAGAAATAATACAGGTTAACTCTAAAATTTGAATCTATACTAAAGGATATAGACAAAAATGGAATGGGCGTACAAAAATCCAAGATTTGGAGTAATTAACTGAGGATGCTCTAGAGTAGGTCAAACCCTGATTTAAACCCACATTAATTCTGTGGTTTAATTCCTTTATGTATATTCTCTTTAGTCAAACAGATAATCGCTCATAGCAACATTTTACTTTACAAAGTGGAGTAAGTAGTGAATGAAAAAATATAAATATATGTGTAGATTGATTTACACATTCCTGGCAAATAGTAAGCACTTAATAAAGGGGAGCTGTTACTATCATCACTGTTTCATAGAAATATTGATACAAGTATATATGTGCTGCTATATTAATCTGTGTATCCTATATTCTGTGTCCCTCCTTCATATATTTTGAGACATTTATATTCACATACATTTTTCTTTTTTAGTAGCATTTTTTCTATCAGGAACAAATTAAAAGTAAAAAAGGGGAAAGCAACCTAATATTCACCTCTACAAAATATCTACTTAAGTATCTCTTTCTTACTCACTGGTTTGTGGATGCACATCTGGTTTTGTGCCCTATTTTATGTCCTTAGTCTAGAGATGTTAACTGTTATCTGGGGCCACAAAAGGTGCCTGATCATTCATTCTTTGGAACCAAAGCTGGTGAAGACTAGATATCCTATATTTGTAAAGAATAAAGAAAGAGCTAGGGTTTTGAAGGGACGGGGGGTGGGAGGTTGGGGTACCAGGTGGTGGGTATTATAGAGGGCACGGATTGCATGGAGCACGGGGTGTGGTGCAAAAATAATGAATACTGTTATGCTGGAAATTAAAAAAAAAAAAAAAGAATAAAGAAAGAAAATCTAAGCGTCAATCATTTAGGAATCATTTCCCCAGATAAATCACTGAACTCTTCTTTTCAGAGTGACTATGTTTAAAATTTTCTAATTCAGAAAAAGTTTTTGTCACTGTTTTATGGTAAAGATGAAGTTGAAAAGTGTGCAGGATCCTGAGGTAAGAATGACAACAGACAACAAACAGGTATCTCCTAATACTCCCAGCCATTCTCAAATCTCCATTCATGCAGATTTTCTTAACTGTGGGTTAATGAATTGGGCTATAACTCAATGGTTCTCAACCAGAGGTGATTTTGTCAGCAGGGGACATTTGACAATACACAGAGACCTTTTTGGATGTCATAATTCAGGGGTTTGGGTGCTACTGATATCAAATGGACAGAGGCTAAGAATACTGCTATAAATCCTCAAGGCATAGGACATTCCCCACAACAGAGAATTAATCAAGTAGCCTCCAGTATCAAAAATATCAAGATTGAGAAACACTAAAATGGGCTTTCATAGTTACATGATGGCCGTGTGTGTGTGTGTGTTTGAGTACCTGGTCACCTGCATCCCAAGGTCCTCTGGCTTTATTAAAATTATGAAGAATGAGTATGGCCCCAAAAGAAAGACTAATTATACATAGATATGCTATGGGCATTTATGAAATAAAATTAGCTATTACCATGAATCCCACAGGGTATTATGATGGAATTATTATATGTAAGTTTGTAATGAACATAATGCAAATATATAGAATATAGATTCTTATTTTGCAACTCAACCTTAAAAAATTTACAAAGGATAATGAGTACTGAGGAAATAGCCTGTAAATGCAAAATGATCTAATATAATACATTTTAAAAGCACTAACATATTTTTGTGTACTAAAATTCACCTGTCACTTTTTTCATTTTATGAGAACAATAGATTAGCAGACAGGATATCTCATTTAGATTGTTTTCTAAATAGTTATGTGACCTTGGTTATTTTATCTCTTTTATAATTCTCCCCTTGAGTCTTTCTGAGGATCACAAGGAAAAATAAGCGATGGGAGTTCCCTAAAAAGTGTTTAACAATATAAAGTATGATAATATTTTTCTGCTGACTTGTAAGCTTTTTATCTTCATATATTTTAATTTTTTTTTTAATTCCTGTCTGTCATTTGATCTGAACTATGACAAGACCAAAAGAATAGCTAGGTGACTAGCCTAATCAAGCCAAAGTTTGCAGTGAGACTATGTCAGCATTTACCATGTATATGAGATCCGCATTAGAAAATTACATTAAAAACAAGGACCCATGGAGGCGCCTGGTGGTTCAGAAAGTTAAACCTCTGCCTTCAGCTCAGGTAAGGATCTTAGGGTCCTGGGATCAAGCCCTGCATTGGGCTCTCTGCTCAGTGGGGAGCCTGCTTCCCCCTCTCTCTGTCTAGCTTTGCACCTACTTATGATCTCTCTCTGTCAAATAAATAAATAAAATCTTAAAAAAAAAACACAAGGACCCATGGATAGCAATTCAATTCATTTCAATACAGTAAACTTAATTGCAAGTAAACTATGCAAATGCTGACGAAATAAAGGGAGGCAGCCAGCTTCCTGGTTAACAGGAAATGGTTAACAGATGAGGATAAAGAGGGTATGAGTCTACACAGCAGCTAATGGTCCTCTCCATATCACTGTTTTCTCTCCTCTTCTTCTTTAAGATGTTGACCTATATTTATTATTTGTTCCCCAAGTCCCCTTTTTCCTGTGCATAATCAAATCCTGATTCCTTGTAGCATGTGAAGACATGAATTATGGCTCATAAAGATGTCACCTAAATTATAGTAGTGGATTTTATATTTAAAGGCTGTATCTCAGGACACGTGGGTGACTCAGTCAGCTAAGCATCTGCCTTTGGCTCAGGTCATGATCTCAGGGTCCTGGGCTTGAGCCCCTTATAGGGCTCCCTACTCAGCAGGAAGTCTGCTTCTCCCTCTTTCCTTGCCCCTGCTCTCACTCTCTCCCTCTCTCTCTCAAATAAATAAAATCCTTAATAATAATAAAATAAAAGCTATATCTCAAAACTAGAGAGAGAGTTTTATCTCATCCATAACAAGAAGTGCAATTTTTATTTTATTATACTGTAACACAGGACAGTTTTCCAACATATTAAACCTGGTACTTAGGAACAAAGTTCATATGTAGAAAGGATAAATTCTAAAGTGTGAGGAACTTGTCTATTAATGGATCCTTATAAGAGCACAAACATAGGCAAGCCTAATAAATGTTCACTGACAATAATGAGGTATAAATAAAACCATTCTTATATGTAGTTTTGTCTTCGGCAAAACTGCAATGCAAGCAGTTTATCTTTTGTTATCACTCCTTACATTGTTCTTAGTCACAGTTCTCAGTAGTAATTCTACTTTTTACTAGATGATTTTTGTGTTTGTAGATTTTTTTCATTTAAAGTGACTTTCTGATGGGGATAGAGTATTATGCCTCCATCAGAAAGGATGAATACCCAACTTTTGTAGCAATATGGACGGGACTGGAAGAGATTATGCTGAGTGAAATAAGTCAAGCAGAGAGAGTCAACTATCATATGGTTTCACTTATTTGTGGAGCACAACAAATAGCATGGAGGACATGGGGACTTAGAGTGGAGAAGGGAGTTGGGGGAAATTGGAAGGGGAGGTGAACCATGAGAGACTATGGACTCTGAAAAACAATCTGAGGGTTTTGAAGGGACGGGGGGTGGGAGGTTGGGGTACCAGGTGGTGGGTATTATAGAGGGCACGGATTGCATGGAGCACGGGGTGTGGTGCAAAAATAATGAATACTGTTATGCTGGAAATAAAAATAAAAAAAAAATAAAAAATAAAAAATAAAAAATAAATAAAACAAAAAAAAAAAAAAAAAAAATAAAGTGACTTTCTGAAATAATTAGCTATACAATAAATTTAAACTAATAATAATAATAGCAATAACACAAATCTATCAATCACTTACTATATCCTGACATACACTAAGTGTTTATATAAATTTCTTCTTTTGCTCCTCATAGTAACTCTATGAAGCACAGATTCATCCCCTTTATATAGATAACAAAACCATGGCTTTGAAAGGTTAAGTAAACTGCCTGAACACAAAACAGCTAGGAAGTAAAAGAATCAACATTGCTCTGACTTTGAAACCCGAGGGCTTAAAAAAGCCGTACTTTCCTCAAAGGGTGTTTATACATTATAGAGGCATCCATCATCCCTTGGTTTCATTTAATACCAAGATTTGGGGGTGCCTGGGTGGCTCAGTGGGTTAAGCCTCTGCCTTCAGCTCAGGTCATGGCCTCAGGGTCCTGGGATCAAGCCCCACATTGGGCTCTCTGCTCAGCATGGAGCCTACTTCCCTTCCCCTCTCTCTGCCTGCCTCTCTGCCTACTTGTGATCTCTGTCTGTCAAATAAATAAAATCTTTAAAAAACTAAATAAATAAATAAATAGATCAACCCATCAAATCCTATGAACCATATTTAGCAAAGAGCATGTAATAATTCACAATATTTACTAAGTGTGTATCGTGAGCCAGGCACAGTTTTAAGTAACTCACAACTTTTATGTAATTAAATACAAATACAAATAAATCCTCATAACAACCCTATAAAATGTGCATTATTATTATCCAACTTTACTAATCAGGGAATAGGCACAAAGAGTAAGCAATTTGTCCAAAGCCACAATTAGTAGCAAAGTTGTGATTCAAAACAAAGTAGTGTGATTCTAAACATGACTCTATACACTGCTATGATACTCGGTTACCCTATCAAATACTCTTCAAACTAACTTGTCCCAGTGAAATACACTGTGGATGAAATAAATAGTTGCTCAAACTGGAAAATATTTTAGATAAATTCTAATTGGAATTATACAACCCCACACGTGATTCAGTATTTCATCACACAGTAAGGCAGTCAACATTCTTAAAAGCTGACATTTTTTTTTTTTTTTTTAGATTTTAGAACTTATTTATTTTTTAATTTTTTTTTATTTTTTTTTAAATTTTTTTTTTTATTTCCAGCATAACAGTATTCATTATTTTTGCACCACACCCCGTGCTCCATGCAATCCGTGCCCTCTATAATACCCACCACCTGGTACCCCAACCTCCCACCCCCCGTCCCTTCAAAACCCTCAGATTGTTTTTCAGAGTCCATAGTCTCTCATGGTTCACCTCCCCTTCCAATTTCCCCCAACTCCCTTTTCCACTCTAAGTCCCCATGTCCTCCTTGGTCTTTTTTAATTAAAAGGGAAAGAAAATGTTTTTGAAGTTAAATACATGCTTAATAAAAACAACTGTTTATAAAGTTAAATATATGCTTAATAAAAACAACCTTAAATAATATATATTTTTTAAAATTTGGGATGAATATACCTAGTAAAAACAAGACAGACAAAAAAGAGACCCTATAGCATTTAAAGTTCTCTTTACTTGAAAAATCTGTTCTCTCTCTCCTTTGAACGAACCACTACTATGTAAGTACTACTTTCTGCAAAGAATTTTCTCCTTCTGAACTCTATACCCCAAATTAAGTAAGAAGGTAACATAATTTCTCCATTGAGTAATTAGCTAAAGA
Source organism: Mustela erminea (assembly GCF_009829155.1). Lineage (NCBI taxonomy): Eukaryota > Metazoa > Chordata > Mammalia > Carnivora > Mustelidae > Mustela > Mustela erminea. Next base: position 50,210,535 of record NC_045623.1, on the reverse strand, counting down.
ACTGGCATTAAGAGATAGTCAACACTTCCAGGTACTTTTTTTTTCTTGGGCTACAGAGTGAAGGGAAGAAGGTATCAAAGCAAAAAGAAAAAACTTGACAATGATAAAAGAGATGTAATGTATAATGTAACAATGGGAAAACATTAATTTTGACTTCATACTCTTTATTTTCTTTTTTTTCATATGATTTTATTTCCTCTTAGATGCTTCCATTATTTACTTGACACATACTTATTTTGTGGGAGAGGGTAATGTGTGATGGAAATAGAGCACAAAATAGTGGAAGTTAGAGGTATCTCTAGTTATGATAGGTATACTCAATATGGAAGCCTAAAGCCCCTGAGAAAAAAGATAAAATCTGTAACATTGAGTAATTCATGTAATCAGTAATACAAAGAAAAATCTATTGAGCAAGAAATCAGACTGAGCTTCAATTTGAAGACATCATAACTATTCATAAACCAAGAAGTCTTTAAATACTTAAACCTGTGTTTATTCCTATGTAAAACTGGAAATTTAACACTGGTCCTGTTTCCCCCATGAGGATGTTGTGCTATTTAAGTAAGGTAACATAAACAATATAAAATCTCAAAATACAATTATTATTTTCAAGTATGAAATAAATATGTTTAATTTTTAATTCAAAATTAATAAGATATATTTATAATCATATTTGATTTCTACTTTATTGGAGTTATAGTCTATATATAAATAGCCAGAGAGTCTACATTAAAGTATTTTAAGTATAGAAAAATTAATACTAAATAATTAAATATAGTCTTGGCAATTATATCATTTTCATTTTCTGATATCCATCATCCCACAGTATCTTTTATTGTTTAGCATTCAAAGTAAAACAATATATGGAGAATAGATTTAGGGCAATATTTAAAATTTTTAAATTAAAATTTTTTAAAAATAAATTATAATATTTTTATAATACTTAAATAGATCAATTATTCTTAATGACAGTAAATATAATGTCTGAACCAGTAAAATGTTTACTAATGTATCGACTTCTTTGGGACTGAAGGAATCACCATTTAAAATGCTGATATTTTATTTCTTCTTAGAAAACTCTTATTGAACATAAAGAAAAATTTGAAATAATGTACCAAAGTCTAATTTTTCTATAAATGGAGGCCTATTAGCCAGAACTTATTTTATATATTTGTTTTAAATGTATTTATGTTAATGCAATAAATTTATAATTCATTATATAAAATAGCATGCCACATAAATTGTCATTTCCTCATAAAACAGTTCAACAACTGTATATAATATAACATTTTTTCTTAATCAAAATTTATATAACTACACCATTATAATTTATGTAAATTTATATGTCGAATTTTTTTCTGCACACAAAATTAAATCTAAACTCTTCAACAATCTTTTTGTTTTAATTAATTTGACTGACAATAGCTATTTCCCTGTTTGACTACCAACCTATTTGTTTATACCAAAATAAAATAATTTCATATATAATAAGTTGACTCTTCCAATAAGAAGATAATTTTTGTTAGCCTTTAATTTTAATTCTTTTTTTGGTACTAAAGGTGATCAGAATCAATATTCCCATTTAATCTTAAAATATATCAAACGTCCTCTATCGAATTTTTCTAAAGAATATAACTAAGATACGAATGTCGCAATCTAATTTAACTTTTATAAATTAATTTTTATCCTAGAGTATGTCTCTAATTTACCAGGAATAACAAGTCAGTGGTTAAGCATAGTTCAAAGAAATGTAAAACAATCAAATAAACTATTTATTGAATGTCCCACGGAATGTCTGGTGACATATACTGCAGCATCAGAAAACAAAAGTTCTTTACCTTTAAAACCAAACTAAGGATCTGTTTCTTAAATCTCCAAGGCATGTAATATTAAGTATACCCACTGGGAACTTCTAAGATATTTGGAGAACCTCCAATGAGTTTCCTTCCTAGTTTTATGAATTTTAGATTATTTTCATACCAGGTGATAGAAATCATAGGCATTATCATCATTATCATGACAACTGTTCTTCACAATTCTCCCACCTTTATGTGTTCCATTAGCCTGAAACTTAATTTTTCCTCCCCACTTGTGATATCCTATTTTATGAGCCTCTACTTAAAAAAGAAAAAAGGAAGGAAAAGCACTATAGCACCCTTTGCTCTAGAATTCAAGTGATTTTACTTAATCAAATCCAAAAAAAATTTAAAAACCCCATGAAATCTTATTTTTAGGTAGTATTACATTTAAAAAAATACCACAGAATATAGTGGAGTTGAGGTATTTCATAAAACATGTACATAAATAACTAAAATTCAAGGAAAGAACTGATTATTTTCACTAAACTTATTTTGTTGAATCCAACATTAATGCAAGGTAACTAGGCTTACAAAGTCAAAAAGGAAATAAATGTGCAGATACATATATATGTATAAATTTGGATACACAAATCTGGGGATGTGTATAAATATATCCATGTGTTTAAATTTTTGCTTTTAATATTTCAATTCTGAGCCATTAATAAAGGTTCCATGAAAAAATTAGCATAAAGCTAATTTTAGAAAATGATTAGAACTTGGAAATTACTGAAAAGCCATTCTGGAAAATCAATTGGTAAAAAGAAAGTCCCACAAAAGAGGAGGCAATAGCAAAAAGCCCTATCTGAAATAAAGGATAATTCATGTCCTGAGTCCCTATAGCATGCTGGATCATATAGAAGTAAGCACATTACCAGAGAATCTTAATTTTGTCTGCTGTCAGCTAAACCCCAAAATTATTAATAAAGGTCTATTGTAATGATAATTATAAAAATCCTAATAGCATTTATTTACTGTTTATTTTGTACCACACATGGTGCTATGGAATTTTCAAACTTTAATTCTTACAACATATAGGTTGAATACTATCATTAACCCATTTTATACAGACCTAATCTTAAGCAGTTTCCTAATTCAATTTTATTTAATGATTCAAAGAAATATGACACTTTTTTTAAGGGCCTAACCTAAATACACTTGAAGAGTAACTAGAAGTAGGAAAACGATGAGGATATTGAAAAGTTTAGGATAAATGTGAAAAAGCACAATATCTCCTTACTGGGGGAAAAAAAGGTAAATAGGGTTTTTAATGTAAATGAAGGAAATTAACAAGAATTTGCCTTTTAGTGATTTCCCTATATAAACATTAATCAATTATATGCTACTTGAAAGTAAGTGATAAAGAAAAGTCTGTACATTCCCTGCCAGAAACCAATTATGTATATCACATATAAAGGAAATTTTTAGAATACTCCAGGAAAAGTCAGAGAATCAGCTTATCAGTTGTTGAGATACAGAGAAAAGTGTCATCCATTCCATTAGGGCTAGGAGGCTCAGAATAATTCAGGAAATGAAGTGGCAAAAGTACAGAAATGCTATTTGAATGAAGAATCATCTGCTGAGGAATTCCAAATTGTTAATCAGAGGACCAGGTGCTAATTATGAAGTAGTCTTTATATATATTACGATTCCAACCAACAAAAGCCATAATGAAAGTAAATCGAGAAAAGTGTCGGATTTTAGGAAAAAAAAAAAAACCATAATGACAAGTAGGTTTTTATGCTAACAGAAGAAATTGTAAAGAAGAAAATATGACCTTTGTGGACATTCAAAATATGTCAAAAACTGACCACAAATTTAGGAAGAAATCCACATACAAAACTATTCCAAAGAGAGCACAGTACGAAGGAGGGAAAATATCCCAGAAGAAAAAAATGAGTCCAAGAAATAGAAACAAGATGAATGAGATAGCTATTGTATGTTCCAGTTAAACCTACTTTTCAAAGTATCAGAAAGATTCCATGAATTTTAAATTAAGTGAGCCTCGGAATTATTGGGGAACAAATAGAATAGGGAGACCCAACATAACACATAACAATTCCTTCAACTAGATAGTCTTGGCCATAAGTTACAGCTATATTAAAGGAAGCATGAGGAAGAGAGAAAGAAAAGACATTGACACTGAGCACCAACTATGTACAGAATTCTGCTTTGCACACATTCATTGGCTTCTTACTAGGATTTACAGTAAGTACAGGGGAAGCAATCAATATTTCCATTTTACAGATGAGAGAACTGAGTCTCAGAAACTATTAGTCTCAGACTTAATAGCTGGTGAAGTCAAAATTAAGCCCAAGTTCTTTATACTACACAACACTGTTAAAGGATATAGGTAGAACTATAATGTAAATTCAATGGAGGGGATCTTATCTCTTATGATGGTAGCTCAAACTCATGGGAAGTGTCTAGTGTCTGATGGGGATCCCAAAAATACTCTAAAACATGTGAATGACTATCTGAAAGAACATGTTCCCTATGGAAAAAACTATATGATTAGTAGGAAAAAATACAAAACAAATTCCTGATAGAAGAAAGAAAGATGAAGAGTCAATGAAAGTATATTTATTAAATATATTCCATGCAAATAGCAATATGCAAAGTTCTGTGAAGGATTTGCAATAATATAAGTAAATGATGTTAAATAAGACAGTAGCTGTTACATTTCTTTGCAGACTCAAACATTTAACAGTCTACCATAATGTAAAGCTGATGGAATAAACACTATAAAATGGAAATGTGCAGAAATTCAGAATTCAGAGAAGGAAGAGTTAGAACGGGTCTAGAGAGGTTGAAAATGTTCTTGAATTATATAAGACAAAAATAGAACTTGATTTTGGGAAATCTTTGGATAGACAAAAAACAAGTCAATGTGAAACTCTCCTCTTGGGTACACATTTTAAAATCTGCAGAAGGTGGACACTAAAGCACAGTAAAGAAGATGCTTCAATTACATACCATCAGATTAAAAACAAGTTTTCATTCAATTAGACTATAAACTACATATACTCCTTCTATCAGTTAGCAAAAAAGGGCAAACTATGTAGTTCCAATATGTTTCATTTTATCCACTAACTACAATTAACCATATGATTCAGTAACATGATTGACATGTTCAATGAAATTAGAATAAAAACATCTTTTAGAGGTCCTCAAATCTCTTTGATCTTCCCATCTAGTATGGGAAATAATGGTGCCCAACAAATCTCAGGCTGCCTAATCCTTTTCAAGGGAGGGTTTGAAATCAACCTGGTACAGATGTTTGGAGTTATGCCAGAATGAGTATTCCAATGATTTAATTGGAAAGTTGGAATAATACAGCAAGGAACTACTGCTGCTTCTTTTTGTCAAAATGCTCCAAGAAATATTACAACTTCTAAAAAATTATGAGCATGGGTCTTGGAGACACACACACCAGGATCAAGTCCTGGTTATGCCATTTACTACCTGTATTAAAGTTAAAAACTAAATAAATATAAAAAAATTAAACAAATACAAAAATAAAGTTATTCACCTATGAATTTGTTTCTTCACTTACAAAGTAGAAAAATTATAGGCTGTTATGAGGATTCAATAAAATAGGCAATGGATAATGCCTAGCTTTAAATGATAGTCAAAAGCTGTTCATTTTTTTCTCTTGTATTATCAGTAGCTTCTAATAATTAGGGATGAAATCATTATTGGATGAGAGATTTTATTTCATAATATTTATAGTTCTAAGAATTCACTCTTTTCCAATCTAATAAATGCTTGACTATGTAATATATGCTATGTATTTAATCTCATTTAAAATAATCTCACATTTTTCCTCAAACATATAACACACCTTGATTTTTTTTTTAATCATTACTGACTTAACAGTGGGTAAAATATGGCTGGTGCTCAACAAATTTTTAGTAACTGAATAAGCAATAAATTTATCAACCATTTTGATCTTTTTCTTAGGGAGAGACACAAGATAGAAGAAATGCCATGGGGCTTGGGAAAAAGGGACCTAGATTTCAATTCTGGCTCAGCTGCTACCCATTTTACCGCTTACCTGCGGCAGGTTAACTCATTTTTCTAAGCCTTAATTTATTTGGCGATAAAACTGGGAAAGCAGTAACTTACTGCATATTGTTGAGAAAGTACGTCATATAGACACTCAGTAACTGTTAGTTGAATCTGAATCATGATGATGATGGCTTCGTCATGATTACGAACCTAAATCATTCTGCTGTGCATTTGGCAAACATGCAAAATTAAAGCAAGCATTCATATTTTCTGAGCTTCTCCTGAGTTTATTGTGTATGGATAAAATGGTGATATATATGGAAAGTTCTTGCCCATACAGATTGCTTCTGAACTGTGATGCCTTCAGCATACATACAGATGACCTAAAAAATCACAAGAGTATTATCTAATCCTGAATAATTATTTGCTACCCCAACCAGAATACTTTTTTCTGACTTTTTTTAAAATTCTCACTCTCCTATTGACTATTCCAATGTTGTCACCAGTTATCACTTCTTTTCTCCTAAACTTTCACAAACGTTAATCTTCACCCTCTAACTTTTCCATTCTCATCACATGTACTTTCTAACCTTTCATTTCTTCTGTCTCTTTTCATTTCTCCCTCTGTTCTCAACGTCACATCTGACCACCCAATTACAGTGATTTCTTCCTTCCGTTAAGTGAGTCAAATCACTCACCTGTTGAGTATAAAATTTGTGGTTTCCTGCTATCGAGTGCTCTGGGTCTGCACCCTGATAATTGGGAAGCCTCTTTTGGTATGTTTCACTTCCAGATTTGAGTTGCATTTGCTTATGGGGCTCAACAACAAAAATACAAGTATGTCCATTAAACAGAATCTCTAAAATATAAAATGTCAAGAGTTTAGCTAAACCACTCCAGGATATCCCTGCCTACACATCCATTCCATGAGGCCAAGTGGCACTCAGGAATCTTGAACTTACTGACACTATAGCCCCTTCACTCGCGCATCTCCAGAAGAGTCATAAGCAAATCCAAGTTCCTGATATGACTTACCCAGCAGTCCCTGTGAGCAACATTCTCTTCCTGTCTCCCCTTGTGTATCTTCTCCTTCTGGGAGCCTAAGATAAAACTCTGCTCTTTTTGGTTAGAATTGACCAATATGCTCTGAACCAAGGAACCCCCAAACCCTCCACCCATTGACCCTCATTAAGGCATGTACTCCAGGTGTGGCTGATCTCTTTGCCTGGACTTCCCATGTGGCCCCTGGAGTGTGCCATGTGTCTCCTCCAGGACCTGTGAGTAACAAACTCCTCTATTTCCGTTTCTCCTTGTTTTTTTGTTTTGTTTTTCTTATTCAACCACAGATCACTACCTGATATCCTGGTGTTCTATTTAACAAATGTTATTTTAACGAAATCACAGCAAAAATATACATTCAACAGATACTGTATGATTGGTTCACAAATAATTGAAGTGATGATTTAAAAATCATATCAGTAAGTAAACACTGCCATAAATTTCAGATTAAGATTAAGAAAAGCGGGCGCCTGGGTGGCTCAGTGGGTTAAGCCGCTGCCTTCGGCTCAGGTCATGATCTCGGGGTCCTGGGATCGAGTCCCGCATCGGGCTCTCTGCTCGGCAGGGAGCCTGCTTCCTCCTCTCTCTCTCTGCCTGCCTCTCTGCCTACTTCTGATCTCTCTCTGTCAAATAAATAAATAAAAATCTTTATTAAAAAAAAAAAGATTAAGAAAAGCAACATAAAATGATTTGCTAATATAAATGTAGTACTTAGTATGTGGTAAGTATACTGTGGTAACATTTTACATGTACTATCTCATGTAATCCATGTAGTTCTGTTAGGAACATACTAATCGAGAATAAGGTATTTGTTCAAGGTCATGTAGCTAGTTAGTAATTAGAGAAGTAGGAATTCAAATTCTCATCACTCCCATTCTCAACATGTCAAAGCATGACAGGTTCCAATGCAACTAAACAATTACAAAAGAAGATAAACATTGTACATAAGCAAAAATAACTTTTTATATCTATTATTTCCCATTAATGATGTATGAGAAAAAAATTGATCATTGACATATGCTCAATAAGACAGGGAAGCAATTATTCAAAGATTTATATATAATTTCCTGTTGTGAAAATACTCCAAAAAATTAGCCCCTGATCCCACTGTAGGCCAAAGTCCAAAGTTACTAGCTATCTTTTAAAGTAAACATAAACGAACTAGTAACTTGGAAGGAAGACATATAGTTGAATGCAAAATATAATTTTAGAGCTTCAGTTTGTATAACATACATTTCTTCATCATGGGAAAGGTGTAGATTTGGGATTATTCCAATTATTTAATGAATTATATGAAACAAAATTTATTCATTTTCATGGGAATTAGTTTATTATATTCTTTTAAATATAAATATTATTTTATTATTAATTCATTTTTATTGTTTTATTGTATTATTCAGTTTTATTGTACAAATTATGGGCTTAATTTTGTCATCCCAGTGATGTGAAATTTTAGATAGTTTGATCAGAAGTCACTCACATAACACACTTTCCCCCCTTCATCCCTCTTTTCCTCCCCTTGCCTCTTCTTCTTTCTCACCTTCAACTCCTTCATACAACATTCCGATTTTGAGCACTAAAAATTGTGTCAGGCAATGTTAGGCAGTAGAGATGCCATCAATCCCACTGACCAATTACAAGATATTAATCGAAAGCAGGTTGCTTATAAACCAAACATATCTAAAGATGTTCTCCTATAAGAAATATGTTATCTGTAAGATGAAGAAAACATTATGATTCCTTTGATTTATTCATTTAATATCTTGATACAATAGTATATAATGTTATTGCAGAGAATATACAAACAATACACTTGCTTTCTGATTACAGCAATTCTGTTCGCAATGTCTCTTAAATCCTTTTAATATCTCTAAATTTAATTCAGTTGCATGAGGGGAAAGGGGTTTCTGAAGACAACTAAACACATTTTTCCATGGCCCTTTTATTTTTATTTTTTTGCATGTTTAATTTCTTTTTTTAAATAAATTTATTTATTTTTTTAATAAACATATAATGTATTTTTATCCCCAGGGGTATAGGTCTGTGAATCGCCAGGTTTACACATTTCACAGCACTCATCATAGCACATACCCTCCCCAATGTCCATATCCCCACCACCCTCTCCCGTCCCCCCTCCCCCCATGGCCCTTTTAAATCACCCAAAATGTTTCACTACTTTATGGCAATAGCTATAGCTTTAAAGAAACCCTATCTTGTAGCATCAGTTTGGGCACTGGACCTGTGTCCAAACAACTTAGTGAAATTCACTAAAGAACAATTTAGTTCTGGACCAAAAAGGGTTATAAACATCTTCCTTAAATTGAACAAATTACCAGCTATCTGGAAAGTATAATGCACTGGCTACTGTTCAAAAGAACAACACTTAATGCTGGCAACACCGCTAAATTCCTCCTTTCCTATATTCCCCTTTTCCTAGAGAAAGTGATTAAAAGACCAATTCCCATGCCAACTGGTTGCTTAAGAGCATCAAAGGTCCTCTGTCAGGATTCAGAACTTGATATGGCTTAGAAACCACTATGCTAATAGATAACCTCTTCAACATTATAAATCAAAGCCATATGACCACATTAAAATTCTATGCGCTAGTATCAATACCCTGTGGTTTATAAAGTACTGTTGACCTGCCTCTGGGAGATGGTTGGAATGATACAAAAGTTCTGCTCAGGTTTGAGGCATATAGTTACTCTTCAAATGAGAATTATTTGTCCATAGCAAATAGCCATTTCTCTCTACCTCTGTATCTTTATTGATTTGATTTAATTGAAATTTTAGGAAAAAGGAAGAAGAGGCTCATGAGTTCAGGTAGAAACAAAAAATGTTAGAGGTCACAATAGACCTATTACTATTTTGAACTGTTCCTCTTATTTGATTAGAACTGCAAATGGCAAAAGCCTTACTATATAACTTAAAATCTTTGATCTTTTTAAAATTATAACTACAACTTTAAATCTTACAACCATACCATTGCATTTCAAACTTAGCCTGCTGAAACCCTCAGTAAGCAAAACATCTAAAATCTTGGCACAGCATGTGTATGTGTGCACAGGTGCACACATACACATAGAAGTTTTCTCAAACAGTACTCACCTTCTACTCTACATAGTACATTTAATTAAAAAAAAAAATACCTGTAGTATCCAGTACATTTCTTCAAGACCCACCAGTAGGCTGTGTCTTACACTGAATGATTCCAATGTATCTGTCTTAACCTGCTGGGATTTCTGCAGCAATCACTTAAGACAGACACTTGTGATATATAGATATTCAATATATTTAATTACTATATACTTATACTTATATAGTGATTATACTTATATAATAAACTTAATCACTATAAATATACAGACCCAACAAAGTATTAAATATACTACAATTATTAAAATGTGAAATAATTAATAAACTAAAACACAAACACATTTATCCCCTCACTTATCCTTCTACGGAGTCATTAATTTAAAAAATAGTAGATGCTAGCCTGATATATGTAAGGTTTGGTGTTAAGGCCCTAGAAAGAGTTATAGTGCTTACACACCCAGCTGGTTTGTCAATTAAAATGAACATAGCAGAAAAAGAAAGTACACTTTAACAAAACACCAAAGAACTTTTTCGTATTATTAAATTTCTTCACTATCTTTCAAATGATATTACATTTTTAGATAAGGGGACTAATTAAAATCCAATTTGATAATGAGTATGACCATGTACGAAAATCCTAAATTTTACTCTCTAGGAGATGGGAAGTTCTTGTTTCCACTGGTGCATCTGAAACACATAAAATACCTGACAAAAGAGCATATGACCCAATTTTAAAATCCCTTTACAAAAGCAAAAAGGCAGCTAATACGATGCATCTAGGAAAGAAAGAGCAATAAATTTTATTTTCTTCTTATATACATGGAAAGTGTCTATGACAATCTATAATGAATCAGCAAACCTCTGAAAAGGATGGCATGGCAGAGATCATTAAGTCCAACTTCCCTCCCAATTCAGAAATCCTTTCTTGAACATCCTTGAGAGAGGCTCACTTCATTAATGATGGTTTTTAAATTACCATCTTTCTTTCAAAAGCAGGGAGAAATACACCAAAAGTAGACTACACCTACATAAGTTCCTTTAGAAAGTATTTTGAAGAAGTTAAAGGAAGGATGCCAAATGATCTAATACTCAGTTAACAAGGGGAAAAAACCAAAAAAACAAAACAAACAAAAAAAACCCTTCTTAATGAATCTTCCCTCAGCTCTTCTTTGTACATTTCATGATGTCTACAATGTCTTAATTTATGTCATGTTGAATATGATATACAAGTGATTTGATTTCTAATCAGAAGACTCAAATGGCTTGAAAGACTAATTCCTACAGTGGTCAAACACCAGAATCATGGGCATTGTTATGACCACATACTTCATAAGAAACTGGAAATTTTTATTAGTTCCTCAGGTATTAAGCTACATAAAAGAAAGGCCTTTAATTCCTATTGATTTCAATAGGCAAGTCGGTAGGAATTATCTCAGCATTTTGATCCCATATCCACAAACAGTTTAGCCCTCCTTTACTTTCACTCAGTTAAAAAAAAAAAAAGATATGGAATTACTGAGTCTTGCCAATATTTATTAATCAATGTCTTTATTTTCCCACCCTCAACAACATTATTCCCTCAAATATTAATCAGCATATATTTAATTAAATATTTACACATTTGGTTCATTATTCTCATTATAATCTGGGTGTGGGAAAATAAATCCATCTTTTTTTCTTTGTAATATGCCCCAATGTCATTATGGTTTAACTTCTATGCATGTCTCCCTCAACAGCTATTATACCCAGTGCTGGTAAGCAACATTTATGGTGCCATGGGCAAAGCAGTCATTTAATCAAATATAATTAAAATCACTGAAATTATTACCTTTCACTATATATCAATCAAGTTTCCACCAGCAAAACTTAAAACATTCTGGACATTTAAAACAGGGAATGTAATGAAAGAAATTGATTGCAAAGTGTGTAGAACTGAGAAGCTGTATAGATAATGGTAAGACAACCCACGAGTTCAAACAGCAGGAAGCCACTACTATTCCTAGGAGAGAAGAACAAAGAGATGAGAGCATAAACAGAAGCCCAAGAGCCAGTTATCTGGTAGATGATGGAGAATGGAGGTCCAAATGGGAGATGGGAGATACTGCTGGACACTGTCCAAAGCCATGAAGAAGGGGAGAAACACTGTGGAGTCAGACTCTTCATATATCCTCCCTTCTTCCAAAATTACCCTCCATTGGGCAACTGCACAACATGACGACAGATGACGATGGCTGCCTGGGAAATGCAGGCTCAGGGATTAGCTCTGCCCTCTATCTCCACTAGCACAGGGTACAGAATGAAAGTTGGACTGTTCAATCAGGTCCAGAACCGTCACAAACAAGGTGTGAACCTTTCCCTAAGTTCTTCAGAAGTCAGGTATTACAGAATTAACTTACTCCATGGAGCTGTTCAATTGCAAAGCCAATCTACTGAAAATAAGTACTTCATTAACAAGAATGTGTTCAAAGATTTACACAATCACATAGGTTTATCAACTCTTCTAAACAAAAAAGGCTGGGCAAAATAAATCTATCTAGAAAACTTTAAAATAACTATACTGTCCTTTAACATAACAGATATACCAAGAAATATGTCATGCTAATTGAACAGCATTGCAAATCACTACAGGTAATGGTGTAGCATTTTATTCAGTATTCTAGAACACATTTTTTCCAAAATGACACACTAGGATAATCTATTTCCCTTTCTTTTTTGAAGAAGGGAAAAAAATTCAGAATTTTAAATATATTTGTCCAACACTACTGAATAAACATTTAGGTCTTTAAATAATGCTTTAATGTTCTAAATTGAAAATGCTTATATAGTTAAACAATGTATTTGAAATATGTATTGCATCAATGTGCAAGAATGACTCAACAATGTGAGACAATCTGATGATACCTAAAAGGACAGCACAATTGATTTCTACTGCTATAGGTAATTCTGCAGTCTGATAAATAAATCCTTTACTTTCTTATAACCAATAGCAAACATTTCAAACCAAAACTAATTAATGTAGTCTAATCAAAATGCCAATGTTTTGGACAAATAGTTCTGAAAAGTGATAAATACTCATCATACCCACTTATAAATCTACTTGAGAAAGTTTTGTGGCTTCCAATAAAAATATCTTCTATGGAAATGTGCTCTATATTCTCTGTTGTAAGCAAAAATCATCCCTTTTATTACAATATTATATTGGGATTTCATATATAACTTCCATTCAAACCTACTATATTAAAATGACAGAGTTGTGTTTAACTTTGCTAAGGTAAAAGAAGATATCACATTTAAGAAAAGAATCTCTTCCTTTCTTTGATTAAAGCATGACAAGTAGAGAAAAGGATTTTTTGAATTCATATCAGGAAGGCGGCTTAAAATGTACAAAAATCATACCTAAGAGCTGAGGTAGAAACAGACTGAAAGAATTAGCTTAAAAATGACGTGTTTAAAAAATGTTCAGTCACTAAGAGGATATAAATGAGGATGTTCCTTGTATTGTTTCCAAAGAATATTAAACATTTTGGACATGTTAACATAACTGTGTTTGTTCATATGATAAGAATAAAAAACTGTCTCACATTAAAGTGACTGCAAAACTATATTTTAAAAATCATCTAAAATTTACATATTGATCCAGAGCCCTGTTATGTTTCCCCTGATTCTCCAGGTCTAGAAACAGAGGGTCCTAAAATGTGACGAATGTGGTTCTAGCATCTTCTGGTCTTTGCTATGTCACATCACGAAAAACATTAACTCCTATCTTCCATGTACTACAACATGCAATTTAAAGATTGGAGAAAAAGTTAATTTCTCCATAGGCAGATTAACAAATTTTGTGACGTATAAACTACTAATATGAATTAAACATAGAGCAATTGAAGTCAATATTTAATAAGTTAATGAAAACATTAATTTGTGTCTGTAGCAAATTACAATGTATTCTAAGACATACATGTATGTACTGAAATCCAAAGTTTAAGTAAAGGCAGTACCAAAGGTTCTGTATTGAGTAGATGCATCATTAAAACTCTATCAGGAAGGTCCAAATAGCTCAAGTGAATCCTTCAGAGATTTATCAGTGAATAACATTATTAGGAGTAAGGGAAATTTTGACACTTAATATATTGCTTCACTAACTTTAAAAGCAAAATTAAAATGATAAGAATGCTGTAGTTATTAAAAGAAGTTTCATTGTAAGTCCACTATTTAAGCTAAACAGAGAAGATGATTTGTAAAATGATAGTTATAGTTAGTAGATCACAGAACGATTTCCCTGTTGTATTATAATGCCACTTAAGGAAAGTTTTGTTTTCCCTGATTTTTTTTTTCTCTAAAACAGACATTCTGGCATTTAGGAGATAGAAATGTATCATTTGACCTTTACACTTCTATTTCATTAATGCAACCACAAGCAACAGAGTCACTGACTGACATGTTTGCACTTTCAGGCCTTTAGCTCTTAAAGTTATTTGATAACTGTTATGCCACTATTTGTTCTTTCTTAGAGACACTTTGAGAAATGTGTTACATTAAAAACAGAGCATATTGGGTAAAGTTTAATAAATGATATCATGTAATTTCAGTAAAGTGTTCTCTTGAGCACTAGATTTTTGTACTTTGATGGGAGGGGGTGTATGTTTGAAGGCAAATTTTGTTTTGTTTTGTTTCCTAATGAATTAGAGAGCAACATAAAATATGATTCTAAATCTCCAATGTAAAAACATAAAATATAACTGTGACGTTACTTTTGATGAAAAACGTGACACCTGACTTACATACTCAATTGACAGTCCTTAAGCTCTGTCTGCATTGGTGCAAACAGAGCAAATACCAGATGCAGAAGGAAGAGTCAAGAAAAATAAATGATAGAACTGAACAAATTTTAACAGAGAATTTCTTATAAACGCATATATTAAAATAGTTTTAAAAAAACCTACGGACAATGTAAAAAGGTAAAAAGTGGGATACTCCCTAGAGAATTACAGAATTACTATAAGCGAATTACTTCAGGTAAAAAGTAAAGTAGATCAGACTTCTATTTCATATGACAAGAAACTATTGTGGTTATTGAAAAAATAAACACTGTAATTGGTAGAAACATCACTTAAAAGAGACAGAGATTTTATTCTTTTTAAAAAGTTTAAGAGTCAAAATCTCCCTCATTAAGATATTACAAAAGTCAGGATAGAGCATCTCAAAGGATGTGTTACAGTGTACACAAGTAAACAAGGGCTGCACCAAAGCAACAACACTGGAAGGATACTGCCCCAACTAGCTAGAGAAGCTTCAGCAGTCTAACCAATGAGAGAACTAAACCTAGGTCTCCTAGAAGCAGAATGCACTTTCAGATATTTTAATTAGCTATAGCAGGTATTAGATTCATTAGAAACAAAATGCCAAGATATATCATCCAAGACAAGTAGTGTAACAAACCCTTTAGGTTGAAAATGTTCACGCTCATTACAAATAAGTAATATGCTGCCACACACACATAGATTGCAGCTCCCATGATCTGTGTTTGCAGCCTCTCAAGGTAGTGCTTCATGCTCACCACTGTTGTTCAAACTTCCAAAACAAACTTAATATAAAGAACATAAATGGGGGTTTTATTTATATCCTCTATGTGACATAGAGTTCATAGCTTTCACCAGCAATGAAAAGGCATTTACTAAGTTAAAACAGATTATATGTTACTTTTGTATACATTCAGTGGCATTCTGTATTTACAGCATCATAGATAGCATATTATGAAAGCATATTAGTCATTAGTGTATATCAGAAATTATAATAGTATGCCAAGTGAATTCGGAGTCCTAAGCGTGTTTCTGAAGGTGTAAAACATATACCACACCCAGATCCCAGATCGTTAAATTTAAGATATGTTGCACAATTCAAACAGAAACCTATCCCACACTCTGTCACCTTAGACATGCCGTGTATACTGATTTTGTGCATCCACACTTACAAGCCAACTACCACCCAGTGGAGAGAAAGGAGATCTTTCAGGGAGATTTGAAGTGTACGTCAGCTGGGGGTGTCAGGGGGAGAAGGTAGGGAGATGGGAAATGAAGGAATAAGAGTGTTTAGCCTTGTTTAGATCTAAGCACTGCTGATCATCAATTCATATTTTCACAAAAGAAAAAAAAAAGCAGCTCACTCTACAGTGTTGCTCAGGGGTAAAATCAGGCTGTGGATGTTCACTAATGACAAAACATTTCAGTGCTCAAGCTTAGGGAAAAGAAGAGAGGAAGGGAGAATAAGAAAAAGAAGTAAAAGTGAACATGAAGGAGGGAGGAAGGAGAGGAGGAAGAAGGGATCAAGAGACACAGAGAGATGGGGGGGCATGTGTACACATGTGTGAGTGACCGTGTGGGGAACGGTGAAGGAGTGTGTGCCTTTTAGACAGTGAAAGAGAATGTGGATATGAAAGTGGTTGTTAGAGCATGGAAGTGCCAGTGTGTGTGAGGATGTGAAAGAGAGTATGGGAGTGAGTGTGTTGAAGGGAAAGAGGTCTGTGAGTGTGAGAAAATGGTAACTGGAAGGGCTCAGAGGGAACATGCATGTGTGTGACGGTGATGGGAAAGGAATGGGGAGAGGGATGGGAAATGTGACTCAAAAAAGGGAAGACAAGATCACAGAATAGGGACATGAACGAGGAAGAGAAAGAAGGAATGGGGAGAGGTGATGCGTGGAGGAAAGGGGGGCGAAACTGGATCAGAAATCACTGTGGTGAAGATAAACAGGAGGAGAAAATAAGAGAAAAGGCAGGAAAGATTACAGAGAAAACAGGAAACGGATGAAAACAGGCAACCGAGGAAAAGGAGAGTAAGAAGGAGCTGGGAAAACAGGAAAAGAAAATGAGGAGGGGAAAAAAGAAGCGAGGAAACAATCAGTGGAAGGAAAGAAAGCTGAAGACAGAGAAACTGAGCCTAAGTGTCCAAGTGAAAGGGAAAATAAATGGGAGCAGGGAGCCAGCAGTTTGCAAAAGTCGCTTAGGCTAGAGTAAAATAGACCTGATAAACTTGTCAGACTCTCCAAGAGTACCCCATGACAGTAAAACACAGACCTCGTGAATTGAGTTTCAAAGTGGCACCTGCCCCTCCTAAACCTCACTCCTCACTCATCCCCGGACTACTTGGCGATCCGGCAAAGTGCTTTAGCATCACGCGTCCAGCTTGCTACCTGCCCCAGTGTAAAGGGGCCAGGCTCCAGGCAGATCCAGCACCTGGATTTCTTGAGAGGTGTGTGTGTGTGTGTGTGTGTGTGTGCGCGCGTGTGTGTGTGTGTGTTTATGGTGATCACCATCAGCATTATTACTCAGTGTTAAAAAAAAAAAAAAAAGCAAGAAGGGTGGAAAGAGAGACAGAAAGAAAGACTGAGACAAGTACGAAAAGCACGCCGTTCCTCCTACCTAAGCACCGCCGTGTCCCCTTTTCTGACCATCATGTTGTCCACGGCCGCCCAGGGGAAGTCCACACTCTGTCCAGCCGGGAGGCAGGAGGGTAGCAGGCAGCACAGGCTGAGGAGCACCGCCGCCAGCCACTGGTTCGAGCAACAAGCACCCTGCACCAACAGCATCATGTCCATCCCTGCTAGGGCTGCTCACTCTCCAGCAGCTTTCAGCTCGCACTCCCCCACCCCCTGGTGCTGGCGAGTCTTCCCGGGAACCAGGCGGCGCGCCACAGGATTTTTTTTTCTTTTTTTTTTTTCCTTTTTTTCCCCTTTTTTCTTTTTTTTTTTTGTTTTTTTTTGTTTTTTTTGGGGGTGGGGTGGGTGGGTGGGTTTCTTTTCTTTCTTTCTTTTTTTCTTTCCCTTCTAGTTGTTGGCTGTTGTTTCTCTCTCTCTCTCTCTCTCTCTCTCTCTTTTTTTTTTTTTTTTTTTTTTTTTTTTTTTTTTTTTTTTTTTGCCTCCCCTCCTCCTTCTCTTCGCTTTCCCTCCCTCCCTCCCCTCCCACCCCCTGGCACCACGCTACACCTCCTCTCGGTTGCGTTTGGCCGAGTCCGGAGTGAGTCTAATTCTCGGGCGGCTCGCACACCATCTAGCGAGGAGGCGAGCGCGCCGGCGAGTGAGGGAGGAGGCGCGGCGGCGGCGGCGGAGGCAGGGCGAGCGGCGGCGGCGGGCGGCTGCAATCGCAGCAGCAGCAGCAGAAGCAGCGCGGGGCGCAGCGGCGGCCGCTGGCCCCCGGGCTCGCGCGCGTTGCCAAGCGGCCGTTTCCTTAGCAACCCCGCCCGGGGACTGGGGATGCAGCAGGGAGGGGGGGGGGCGGGAAATGGAGGGGGAAAAAAAAAAAAAGAAAGAAAGAAAGAAAAGAAAGAAAACGGGGGGAAGAATCCAGAGGAGGAGGTATATCACAATTATGCAAAGTGAGGGGAAAAGAGATGCGTCTTAGACAAAATGCTTCCCTTCTTGTCGTGTGCACTAGAGGGATGTTTCGCTAGAAAAGTCTCTGTGTCGGTGCTGAGGTGGAGAGCCGAGGGGCGCTTTGCTTTCCCTCTCCGGAGCGTTTTACCTCTTGAGACACCGTAACTTTAAAGTCCTCCAAGTTGTAGTCGGCGCCATCATGACGCCAGGGACTGTGAGATTTTGTTGCTTATTTAATTTTTTCCAATCTCTCCGGGGCGGCCGCGCCACAGCCGACAAGTTGGCTACAATCGGCCAACTAGTTCACTCTTTGCCTCTTTTCGGAAATAGGTAGGGACGGTGGCGGGGCTGCTGCTTTTTGAGGGCACGGTGCATGCGAGGCCTTGCGGGGAAGAAGCTGGTGGATGTACTGGGTCAGTCAGTGCCGATGGGAGGGCGCCCGCTACCCGCCCCCCAACCCTGTGCGTGCTGACACTAAATAGTGCGTATGTGTGTAAGGGATGGTCGAAGTAGAGGGTGTGTGTGGACGTGTGTGTCTGTGTGTGTGAGTGTGTAGTATGCGCGTGCCCGGGCTCGTGCGCGCGCCGCACGCAGGCGCGGTGGGAGGGACGGGGCGGGTCGTGGCTGGACGCAGTCGGGAAGAGACTGCAATCAAGTGTTTTAATTGTGTAGAGCCAGGCAGTCCTGTTATGCAAGAGGCAGGTTAACCCGTTTGAGCCTATCAGGCATAATGATCCGCGCACCCGAACCTGGGCAGGACTGAGTTTTCGGGTTTCACGAGTCATAGGGTTATATTGTTTCAGCAGCCTCCAAACCCGGCTGGACAGATTTCCTCCTCGGCGGCGCAGAGAGGCTCCCCCTGCTTCCCAAGCCGCAGCCTCTTCCGCGCTCGCCCCGCCGCTGGGAGCCGCTGTCCTGGCCTCAGGCTGAGCCGGGTGCGGGCTGGGCGAGGGGCCGCGCCCCCTCCCCACCCTTTCTTACTCCTTCCCTTCTTAAACTCGTTTCCAGATTGAAGACCCTTTAGCTATTCCGGGCCATTTGCAGATCAATGCGAGAGCCGAGGCTGGAGTCAATAGCAGTTACGCCAATCAATCTTGTTCAGTGAGGAGTTTGGGAAGCAGAGCGAGGAAGTGGAGAGAAACAAGTAATTAAAAAATATGCTCACTACCACCACCACCAGCCCCCTCACCCCCCTTAAGCAGTCTTTGACGATTTTCTTCGCCTTGACTCCAGTCCTCCTTCCCTTGGAGGAAATAAATAAAGCAAAACCGCACATCTCTAACTCGTTTTCCATAATGCTAGCAGGATCCTTTGGCAAAGCGCACAGAAGCAATAATCTCTGCAGGGGTCAGCATCCGGCTGCCTCCCCAGACTGAGCTCTTTACGAGGCAGGCAGGGAGTCGTTTTGCTTCGCGGTATCGGTGCTCAGGGTGATTTTTATCGCAGTGCATGAGGATATATGGGGAAAATGGGGAAAGGGAAGTGTTCCCATCACCTGTGACCACCCAGACTGACTGCTCCAAGAGCCCCTAACTAGCATCACCTCCCCGCTGAACTGACACTCCCGTGCTAGGCAATTAACCGAGGCGCTTGCGGCAGGAGTTACTGATGTTATTAGTATGCAAGCTTAACTCTCAAACCCGGCTCAGAAATTGAGAGTGCAATAGTATTCAACCGCATTTTGAGACATCAATAAAATGTTAGTCATTTGCGGATGAATGAAAACATTTTCTTTACCGTCTGGTATGCTAGGGAAATAATTGTCAAATGACAGACTCTTGCTAATATTGATGCCAAATACCTAGATAACACTGTCATCTTGTTAACTGCGGTTTTTCTCTCGCGCGAGGTACGCTGATGGATAAAGCTTAAAATTATGTAGGGCAAACGGGAGATTAGAAGAATCAGCATGTCACATGCATGGGCAAAACTATGCAGTATTATTTAATATTTTCTCTAGAAATGATCTAGATCCCATTGAAGAGAAGCAGAAGGCACAGCTTCCGGCATTGTGACTCAGTTTAGTGCTATTTTATGCGGAGATGGGATGCCAGCGTTTTCTAGTACAAGCTATGAAAAGCATCCTTTTGTAACTGCTGTTTCCCAGAGATCTGACATCTTGGGGGGGGGCGGGGGAGGGACAATTTCTGTGACCAGGGATGGAGCTGTGCAGCAGTTTTAATATGTACAACAACCCTTCAGGCTTGTAAAAGGAAACTGGAACCACTTATGTTTAAAGGCAAAGAGTTTATTTTCTTTATTTCTAGTTTTTATCTCAACTTACATTCACTGATCACAAACCACTTAAGTGTCACAAAACCAATCCAAAGGAAGCAATAACTGAACCTAGTTTATAGTTGCATAGGCTATTGCAAAGATTATTTTCATGTACATCAAGCAGCCCCTATTACTATGTGTACTTTTGCTGTCCTTCTGACTAGGGAAGAATTTGATTTTAAAAGCGCCATGACTTTCTTTTCTCTTTCTAAAGGCATTTTTCTGAGAGGCTTTTACAAGGTTTCCAATATTTGCTTTCGTGGTCCTACATTTCTTCCAAGCAGAGACCTAAATTCTGGCGGTCTTGGCTTCTTCTAAGGGAAACCAGAACAAAAACAAATAACTAAATGCAAGAAAGAAATCTCCCAGCTCAGATAGCATGTGGTTCCTTAGAAGAATATTTTTAAAGTATCAAGAATAGGTAACAGCATTGTTTGAACTTCTTAGATGGGGAGGGTTGGAGTGGTTATAGTAGGATGTAGGATACTCTCTTGGTCAGAGTATATAAGACCTGACACTGGAATGAGTTACTACTTCCTTTTGAATCATGTACATTTATTTTATTTTCAAAGCTCAACTTCTAATATTCTAAGAAATGTGCAACTAATTTGAGTTCCTTTGGGAGGAGAAAGATGGAGACTGATGTGTGTGATAACTGATTATGTCATTATCTAGATTGGTTTACATCCCTGTTTTTCATACCCTGAGACCTCAGAGGTGTTGGAAAGGTAAAGTTATAAGAAAGTTTCTTAAGCTTTCATAGTTTAATAAGCTTTGTTTTTACAGTGAAAATGAGATCCATATTAGGAAAAAAATTAGAATATGAATTCACATTTGTTTTCTTTTTTTTTTTTTAAGATTTTTTATTTACTTATTTGACAGAGAGAGATCACAAGTAGGCAAAGAGTCAGGCAGAGAGAGAGAGGAGGAAGCAGGCTCCCTGCCAAGCAGATAGCCCGATGTGGGACTTGATCCCAGGACCCTGAGATCATGACCTGAGCCAAAGGCAGAGGCTTAACCCACTGAGCTACCCAGGTGCCCTTACATTTGTTTTCTGATGATGAGTGAGTAGACCCAGATACATCTTTCATATTACTGTCTAGGCATAAAAAATTTTAGGCAAGATAGGTCCCAGGACCTAATGGAAACTGCTAATGAGAGCACTTTGTAATTCCTGAGAGTTGGTCAGGTAGCCCTTATAAACAGGACATATGAATAATAGCTCTCTAGCATGGGCCATAATTGATTCTGTATTTAAATTAAGCTGGTTTAAGTTTGGAACACCTTGCCAACTTAAACTCACCTATCTAGAGTAATGATTTGCAGGGCACTGTGAGAATTACAAAGCTAAGAATTTTGTTGGGGGCAGGGAAATATCCCTTTACTGAAAAGTTTCTCAAGCTAGACACTTTTGACACTTTGGAACAGGTAATTTGTTATGGGGATTGCCCTGTGCACTGGAAAATGTTTAGCACCACCCCAGGCCTCTACTTATCAAATATCAATTGTACTAAGAACTAACTTAAATCTTTGTATTCTTTAAATAGTGACAGCTACAGAGTATGCAGTCAGGAAATGGCTATTGAATAAAGGAAAGGAAAAGCAAAGTCATTTCATTGTCGACTCCATGTAAAAAATATATATTAATTTATTCACTTACTCATTTTTTCACTTTATCTATTAAATGTGGATGAGATTAAAAAAAAAAGAGATAAAAAGCGGGGTTGAGTAGGGGTGCAAGAATACCAATGCTACTCCAAAGCTCTTCAAACCATTCCTATGGAATGACCCTAGAAAATTCACCTAAGGACTTAAACCAGAAAGTGAAGTCTTATGATAAATGTAGGTGGAAATTATTTTCAAAGTATTGAAATTGTTATGCACTTGTAAGGTAATGAGCATAGCTTTGCTATTTATCATCATATATTTGTATGGGTTTTGGAAAAAAAACTAAGAAATACCTCTATCATTATTTATTTAAGATTTTTCCTCATCTACTTCCAAAAGAACTTTAGGGACCTCAAGTGCATCTATCTAAATGTCAATTTTAATATTTTGGACTATCAGGAATGTAAAATCGTACACATTCAAACTACTATTCTATTTTATTATGTTATTATTTTATTTCCTATTACGTTCTGTCTCTGCACACACACACACACACACACACACAAAATATATATATATATATATATATATATATATATATATATATATATATATATATATAAAAGCTTTTATTTGGCAGGGACAGTTTTAGTTTTACAACAAAACCAAGAGAGATACAGAGATTTGCCTTATACATTCTGCCCCACACACATACCCACCATTATCAGCATCATTCGCCGCAAAGGCACTTTTACTTTCTTTTAACCAAGGATGAACCTACATTGACAGAGTGTAAGGATTCACTCTTGATGTTGTACAGTGAACATCTGTTGGACAGATGTATAACAACATGCAGCCATCACTATGATATCATACGGAGTATTGTCGCTACTCCAAAAATCTTCTGTGCTCTCACCTCTTCATCTCTCTTTTGGCCATTCCTAATCTTTTTGTCTCCATAGTTTTGCTTTTTCCAGAATGTCATATAGTTGCAACCATATATAACCAGTATATTATCTTTCCAAACTGGCTCTTTCACACTTACTGATAAAACATTTTCATTTCCTCTTTATCTTTCTATAAATTAATAGCTCATTTATTTTTAGTGCTATTACCCCATTGTCTAAATATATCACAGTTTATTTAGCCATTCACCTAATTAAGGAAACATTGATTGTTTACAAGTTTTGGAAGTTATAAATAAAGCTATTATAAACACCTATATGCAGGGTTTTTTGTGGACATAAATTTTCAGCTCATTCAGGTAAATACCAAGGAATGGAATTGTTGGATCATATAATGAGTATTGTTTACCTTTTTAAAGAAATCACCAAACTGTCTTCCAAAGGAACTATACCATTTTTACATTCCCATCACCAATGTATGGGGGTTCCTCTTGTTCCACAGACTCACTAGCATTTATTATTTCCAGTGTTCTGAGAGGTGTGGAGTGGTATATCATTTTCATTACATTCCCTGGTTACTTATGATGTGAGGCACCTTTTCATGTGCTTATTTTCCATTTGTACATCTTCAAATGAGGTGTATATTAAGATCTTTGGCTCATTTTTTAATCAAGTTGACTGTTTGCTTATCATTGAGTTTTAAGAGTTCTTTTCATATTTTGGATAACAGTCTTCTATCAGATATGTCCTTTGCAAATATTTTCTCTCATTCTGTAGCTTGTTTTCCCGTTCTCTTGATATTGTCTTTCACTGAGCAGAAGTTTTTAATTTTAATGAAGTCTAGCTTATCAATTATTTCTCTCAATGATTGTGTTTTGTTTTGTATCAAAAAAGGCATCACCACACCCAAAGTCATCTAGATTTTCTTCTAAATTGTCCTCTAGGAATTTTCAAGCTTTGTGTTCTGCATTTAAGTCTATGATCCTTTTTGAGTTAATTGCTGTAAAGGGTGTAAGGTCTGTTATCTTATATACTTTCAAATCTTAAATGACTCATTTTATCCCTATATCACTTTTTTCTTATTTGGTAGATATTTTGTATATATATATAGAAGGGGAGGGTCCTCATTGTAAAGATTTATAAACTATCTTGACTATAATTTGTCATTTTTTTAATTAGGATGAATTTTTACTACTAACATAGTTTTCATTACATAGGTATAAAATCATGGCTTTAAAACATGGTCCTAAGCAGAAAGAAAGAGCTCTTGCCATAGTATTCCATGACCACTTCTAGCAACTATCGGGATTTTTATTGCTCTTTAGTAAACTATGATATTCATAGTGAAGCGAAGTGATTGTTTTTCCTTACATTAGAAAAAACCAGCCAGGTTTGAAGTGGAATAACTTTAAAGGACTGTATGAAATACCTTTGCAAATTTATTAAAGCTACCCATGTACCTGGTATCTTTTTTTTTTCCTAATAAACAGCACATGGTTAACAACACATTTTCAGAAAAGTACATAAGTATAAAGGTGAATCTTAGTGCAGTATTATTTAAAGTTAACCTCCATCTAATTCCACCCAGATTAAAATATGGAAAATTGCTAGCACCCCTAGCAGCATCCTGGAAGCAACTTTTAATCCTAAGCCCTATTTTCTCCCATAAAAGTGACACTATAATTTTTATGGTTTTCATTTCCTCATTTTTTAAATATTTTCACTACTTAGTTTTGTATAAAAAACATAAAAACAATAAAAGCAACCAATAAAATTATTTCATGGTTATCATGTTCTTTTTTTAAAATGTTTTACCACTAAGTTTTACATCTCTTCTGAACAATGGCTTGCTTTTCTATGTACTCTTACAAAGTCGTATCAATTATACAATATGTAATTAAACAGTATAGATTTTTTTGTGTCTGGATTCTTTTGCTGAATATATTTTAAAATTTCGCTATGCCATTGTACAGCTGTTGTCACTTCAGTTTTTTTTAATCTATGCAGCATTCCATAGTTTAAATATACATTTATAGTATATATTTATCCATTATAATCCATTATATTGTTGACAGACATTTATATTTTACATTTCTATCTCATAAAGACGATGATGATATGAACATTCTTGCACATTAGTGCTGAAAACTTCCCCCAGCTTGAATAAAGCTGCCCTGCAAGTTTGCGGGAAACACACACACACACACACAAACAGATTTATTTTAAGGAATTAGCTCATACAATCATGAAACTGGCAAATCCAACGTCTGGAGTTAGGGAGGCAGGCTCCAGACCTAGAGAAGATCTGATGTTGCTGCTTGTATCTAAAGATAGTCTATGGATGCCTGGGTGGCTCAGTCAGTTGAGCAGCTCCCTTTGGCTGAGGTCATGATCGAGGGTTTTGACATCAAGTCCTCCATGGGGCTCCTTGCTCAGTGAGGAGTCTGCTTCTCCCTCTGCCTGCCACTCTCCCTGCTTGTGCGTTCTCTCTCTCTCTCTCTCTCTGACAAATAAATAAATAAAATCTTAAAATTAAAAAAAAAAAAAAAGATAATCTAGAGGCAGAAAGAACTCTTACCCCAGAGACCTAAGTCAGTTTTATCTTAAGGCCTTCAGTTGATTGAATGAGGCCCACCCACATTATGGAAGGTAATCTGCTTTATTCCAAATCCATTGATTTTAATCTTAATCTCATCTAAAGAATTCCTTCACAGCAACATCAAGACTAGTAATTGACCAAATATCTGGATACTGTAGTCTTGTCAAGTTTACACATAAAATTAACCACAGCAGTTTACTTCCAATTCATTGCAATGCTGATGCGTATGCCTTCCTCATCTCAGTTTAAAGTAAGAGAGTCATTAATATACCACATTTTGATTGACCCATATTCTATTCTGACAAAATTTCTAGTCAGTGTTAAAAATTCTCTGTTGCTTAAATCAAAAACATAGCATTAAAAAGGCTTGTTTTTCTCTTAAATCATATTAAATGAAGGATATAGGAGACAGTTTTTATTTTATGGTTGATGATATTGTCTATGTTTGTTTTAATCATAGACCTTTAAGAACTTCACTGCATACCAAAACTATAATAGCAGAAAAAACAATTTTAATTGGGGCAGATGAGAATGTTGAAGCATCCCTACCTTGAACTTAATAGACCCACTTCTGTTAGTGCCAGTGGAATCCTATGAATGAAGCAGAATGTCAATCATTGTCCAAAAGGACTGTGTTTACATATATAGGACTCTCTGGCCCAGCAGGTTTACTAAGATCACATTTTTCAGGTGGCCTGTTACCTTATCAACACCAGTCTCTCAGTCACCTCTAGGATTTGAATCACTACTAATTCATTCTCCATTGCTATTATTTTATCATTTTGAGATTATTATATACAAGAATCATAGGGCATGCATCCTTTTGAATCTGACTTTTATTCAGGCAGCAAAATGCCTCTGAGATCCATCCAAGTTGTTTCTTGTATCAATAGTTTCTTCCTTTTATTGCAGAGTCATCTGCATAATGGATGTACCACACTTTGTGTAATCATTCACTTATCTGAAGATATTTTAGTTGTTCCCAGTTTGGTGCTATTACAAGTAAAGCTACTATTAAAAATCATGTCCAGATTTTTAGGCACACTTATTTTCATTTTTCTGGAATAAAGACCCAGAAATATGATTGTGGGGTCATGTAAATGTCTGCTTAGTTTATTGCAAAGAAACAAGCAACCTAACGCAGAGTGGTGATACCATTTTATATTCCAGTAGCCGTCAGTGTATGACAGATCTGGTTTCTTAACTTCCTCACAGCATTTTCTTACTGTCATTAGTTTTAATTTTAGCTTTCCTAATTTGTAGTGATATCAAATACAAATATCTCATTCGCTGTGATTTTCATTTTGTATTTCATTCATTGTGGTTTTAATTTACATTTCCCTAATAACAAATAATGTTGGATATCTTGTCATGTCCTAATTCACCCTTGAATCTCCAGTGAAATACCTCTTCATGTCATTTGCCCATTTTCTTTTCTTTTTTCTTTCTTTCTTTTTTTTTTTTTTTTAAAGATTTATTTCTTTATTTCAGAGAGAGAATGCACCAGTAGGGGGAGAGTTAAGGGAAGGGATGGGGGGATGTGGGGAAGCACAACCTCTGCTGACTGGGGAGACTGACCAGCTCAATCCCCAAATCCAGAGGTCATGACCTGAGCTGAAGTCAGATGCTTAACTGACTGAGCCACCCAGTCGCCCCTCATTGCCCATTTTCTAACAAATCATTTATTTTTCTTATTAGGTCTGAATGTTTTTCTTAAATATATTTTAGGTATGAGTCCTTTTACAGATATGTGTTTTGAAAATATTTTCATTTAGACTTTGCTTTTCATTTCATCCTCTTATAGTTTTGCACAAAGCAAAATTTTTAGTTTTAATGAAGTTTCGTTTGTCCATTTTAAAAAAAAATTATTTTATGGATCCTGTTTTTGATATTACATCTAAGAACATTCACCAAGCACTAGGTCCTGAAGGTTTCCTTCTATGTTTTCTTCTAAAAGTTTCATAGTTTTCCATCTAAATTTTTGACTCACTTAGAGTCAAATTTTATACAAGGTATAATGTTTAGGCCAAGATTTTTTTTAAATTTTGCTTATGAATATTCAGTTATTCCAATTAAATCAAACCAATAATTTTTGAAAAGCACTGAATTCTTTTTGCACGTTTCTTAAAAGTCAGTTGTGTGGGGCTATTTTCTGGGTTCTTTATTCTCTTCCATTCATCTGTATGTTTATCCCTTAACCATTCTTGATCATTATAGCTGTAAAAGTCTTCATTATAGCTTATAAGAGTGGTTCTTTCCACTTTATTTTTGTTTATCAAAATTCTTTTATTTATGTATGCAGATTCCACAGCTCTATACCTTATGCTGTGTTCACCACAAGTATAGTTGCCATCAGTCAACTAAACTTTTTTAGTATCACCCCCTCTCTCAACTCCCAACCCCTTTATCTCTACCTACCCTTATAAGAAAGGAAATTTGATAAGTAAGTTTCGTTGCAGCGTGGGAGGCTAGGCTATGCTCTTCATGGACCTTTGCTGGCAAAGGTGGTGTGGGGATGCAGTGTTTTCAGTGATATTTGGCAGGACTAGAGCAATTATCATCTAAAAGCTTTCTTCTTGCTAGGCTGGCCCTTTTCTGGTACTTTGGCTAGAGAAAGCAGGCTTTTTCTGGCAGGGTTTTGTTTCGTTTTTTTGTTTTGTTTTGCTTTTTGTCTATGCCTATTGGTATTTCTGAGTTGCCATCTTCTCTGTCTGGCATAATTCATGAGGGAAAAGGAAAACCTGGGGAATGCAGAGCCATGTTGTTCTTCAAATCCTTAGGTTCCTAGCCAGTTGGTCTTCTTTTCCCTACCTTTTGTAGTCATCTTGTGCTTGTTTTGCCTATTTCACGTTTTTAATGTACTTAAAAGAATGGGATAAAATACATATAATCCATCTTTCCTAACACATAACTGTATTATTTTTTTTATTATAAATTTATTTTTTCTGGTTAGCTCAACCTAGGTTTTCATGTCTTCTGTCTCAGAATGTTGCTTGAATTGGCTTGTTCATTACCACTGTAGAATATAATGTCAGTAATGTTTACAAGGGAAGCATAAAAATATAAGGAAGAAAAATGTAGTGTTTAATGAACTTTCTTAATTACAGAACTTCTCTGACCCAGTAAATATTTCAGAACACCCAGGCTGTGTTTATGTGATACCACTGAAATGGCTATGTCTCTATCAATCTTTACTTTTGCAATTCTGTCACTATTATTGATTGTCTAAGTCAATTAGAAAATCTTGATTGCAATATAAATAAATACAAAGATGGCTATATACAGTGGAAAGACTTTGTGGCTATAAATGAAGAAAAAGTCAAAATTTTTATGAGTCTAGCTAATTTTAATCAGTATTTTTAAGTTAAATGATGTATTATAACTGGAATGAACTGAAATAGAGGATAGGAGACTTCAGTTCTTACCAAGTTTTAGCTACCTAGTGGTAAAGGATAAGAGACAAATCTTTTTTGTTGGACTCTATTCCAACTCTTCCCAACCAGCAGAGTTGGAATAATATGTAATCTTTAAGGTTATTTTCAGAATAATTGGGGGTTATGGGCTATGTATGTTTAGTGATTAAATAGTGTGGATTAATGCTACCTGATCACAGGTCATCTCAGTCCTTCTCCTCAGGCACTCAGTATTTACTCTCCATCCCTCAATTCTTTTGGATATGCTGACTGGATGTGAGCTGTCCACATAATTGATTTCTGTTTTATTATTATTATTACTATTATTTAAATATCATAGTTTAAAAATACATCATCCAATATAAGAAACATACAACCTCACTTTTTCCTTGGAGTTTAAGGGTAACATTTATTTGGACTATGAAATGGAGATATAAACATGGATATGTTATATATCCATATAACTATAAACATGGGTATGTTAATAATAATGAACAAAGAATCAAAGTTGGATTTACAGGATTAAAAGAATTAAAATATCTCTAGACTATAATTTTGGCAAGAGGATAAATGCTTTACTTTTATCGTGGTACCCATCCTTTCGTGGCCTGTGCATGCAAACACAAGTACATAAACACACTTTATTAATAATGCAAGATATTTAAGAGACTGGTATTGGTTTAAAGAATATTTTACAAAACTCATGAAAATAGTTTTTTAATTGAGAAACATCTGAAACCTAAAGGATATCTTCCCAAACTTCACAATCTCTTAATGAGGCATATAAATGATCAGGTCTTAGAACAAATAAAATTATGCTCTATTTCTATAATTATAATCTAGGGGCTACACTTATACTTATCTGTCAGTTTTAATTGAATTTATAAGGTAAGATTTATTTGTGATAATTCATGGATAATCTAATTATCCATATTCCAAAAAGCAGATCCAGAGGCTATTAGGAATTCTTAATAATATTTAGTCATGATTCTCTGAGAAATAAGAGAAGGATTGTGGCCAGACAACAAGATTTCTCGTAGTCTGATTAGCTCATTTTTCCAAATGCTTTTTCTCTTGCCCATATCACCGTACAGAATCCAATTTTGGCATTCCCAAATGACTCATTTATCTGGATTATTTGTATATAATGAGTGTGTTATTTTGTGGTGCAGGATCACATGGCTTTTGGAGACTGAAACCAACTTTATTTCATTATGACTGATTTCCTAATGTTCCACACGATTTTCACTGCAGAATGGAGGCAGCAGCTTGGAAGTGATGATGAATTAGTATTTACTATAATTATTTCTCAGATAATTGCTATTTATATTTATCATAACTCCACCTCAAAAATGTATTTGTTTCAAAAACATTTTTGTTCTAGATGACTAGTGATTTCTCCAAATTATCTTGTGACCTGAGACACCATTGTCACCATCAAGTTTAACAAGAAAAACAGGTGCCAGGACAAGAAGATTTAAGACAAAATAGATATAATGTATGAAAAAATAGTACAAAACTTACATGCCAAATGTTGTAAGTTTGTTTTAACTAACTGTTTTTATAGATTATTATTTGATATACTTGTATGTTATCTATTTTCTACTTTGGCAAACACACTGCATAATAAAAACACAAGTAACTAATATTTGTTTAAAAATATTTGTTAATCATAGCTATAAGATAAAACATTAAGTTATAAAGCTATTTATTCAACAGAATTTTTTGTTTCAACATAATTCTGAAACCTGTTTCCCTTTTTCATACTTTAAGTATCACAAATTTGTCATTATTGAGTTTTTCATCAAAGAACTTTACCATATCTCAAATTTAATACTCTAAAGCTAAATATTATTAAAAATTATTTTAGTGAGCCTATATTAAGCTTTTTTTTTAAAGAATAAATACTAAACAAAATTGTGTTTATTATTTGCTAGGTATCAGTAAAAAGTAATTGAAAATGCTTCATCTCTGTTCACCATAAAATGATGACTCTCTATTACCTAAATAACTAATTTCCAACATTCCTTTTTGCTCGCCCATAAACCAATCATTCAGATAAGATTTTTTTTTAATTATTCTGTCACAGACAGTGTACAGAATTGGAGAAAATTCTTACAAACCATGTATTGGATAAGGGGTTAATATTCAAAATACACAAAGATCTCAGTCAACTCAATTAACAACAATACCAACAATTAAAACCCCAAACAACTGAATTAAAACAGGGACAGAAGACATCTCTCCAAAGAAAACATCAAAATGGCCAACAGATACATGAAAAATACTCAACGTCACTAATTATCAGGGAAATACAAATCAAAACCATAATAATATTTCGCCTCATTCCTGTTAGACTATCTATCATCAAGCCAAGCAACAACAGGTGCTGGGGAAGATGTGGTGTGAAAGGGATCCCTTATATATTGTTGGTAGTGATGTAATTGGAGCCACTATGGAAAACAATATGGATGTTCCTAAAAAATTAAAAATAACCTACCATACAATCTAGCAATTCCATTGCTGTGTATATACCCAAAGGAAATAAAAACAGAATTTTGACAAGATACGTTCCCATGTTTATCACAACATTATTCATAATAGGCAAGATATGGAAACAATCCAAATGCCCATCAATGAACGAATGGATAAAAATGATGTGGTACATATACATAATGGAGCATTATTCAGCCATGGAAAAAGAAGATATCCTTCCATTTGGCTCAGATTTTTCCACTTGTGAGATAGACATATTTGGGGGGCACCTGAGTGGCTCAGTTGGTTAAGCATCTGCCTTCCACTCAGGTCATGATCCCAGGGTTCTGGGATTGAGTCCCACATTGGGTTCCCTGCTCAGCAAGGGAGTCGGCTTCTCCCACTCCCTCCCTCTTTGCGTGTGCGCTTGCTCTCTCTCTCTCACACCTTCTCTCTCAATAAATAAATAAAAAACTTTAAAAAATAAAAAAAGATGGACGTATTTTCACTTCCAGAATTGGAGCCCCAGACATTTAAAGAAAAGTTGGCTATAAATAATCACTGCCCATGAGAATGACTCCTCATGAACCAGTTTCCCACTCCAGTTTCTCTTCAGTGTACCTTTGGTAGCTGTCCCAGTTTTGACCTAGGCTGATCTAGAGAGTCTAGTAGACCTCTTTATGGGAGGTTAGTGCAATGGTCACATCCTTTCCAATGTGGAACAAAGTTCTCAGAACACAATATGTATACCATTAACTCATTCAGAAATTAAAGGAACCTTTGTATATATGGATCCATTATTTTTAAAAAGAGAAATTATATATATTTTCATCTATCATCATCATCTGGATATCAGTATTATGTACTTTTCCCTGAGGTTTTTTCTGAGCAAGCAATCCAAGAGACAACACAAAAAGCCTTTATGATCCAGCTTTGGAAGTTATGCATCATAATTCTGTCATATACAAATGGTTGTACAATCTTATCTGTGATTCAACATGGGAGGCTACTTCTTAAATACCAGGAAACAAGATCACTCTGAGACCCATCTTAGAGGCTAGCAGCCAAATATGTTTACTTGAATTTATAAAACTGAATGTTTTATATTTTCTTAATATTTAAAAATATTTTAATTTATCCAGCTTTTCAAGTCATTCATATATTTCTAAATTTTGGCTTAATTTTAGAATGATATTCCATTGTTTCGCTATGTGTAACTCTGTAGCTATAATTTATTTAACATATCTATTATTGGAACGTTTCGGTCATTTTATTTTTTGCCGTTTTAAAAAACCAATGAGCAAAGTCAATGCTAAATCTTTACATTGAAATAAATTAACATGCAGCACTCGGCTGGCTCAGTCAGTTAAGCATCTGCCTTCAGCTCAGGTCATGATCCCAGGAACCTGGGATGGAGTCCCACATTTGGTTCTTACTCGGCAGGGAGTCTGCTCTTCCTTCTCCCTCTGCTTCTCCCCTGCTTGTGCTCTCTCTCTCTCTCTGTCAAATAAATAAATCAAGCCTTTTAAAAAGAAATAAATTAATATGGATCCTTAAAATGCATGACTAAATTTAAACTATCTGGATCCAGTGACACAAGCCAAAAGGATAAGTTTTGAATATATTGGAAAATTGTTCTCCAAAGAAGTTATCTCAGTTTAATTTTTTATTAGCAAAGAATTGTGTTGTCTATTTTTTTCTGATCTGATAATAAATTGTCTTGTATTTTACTTAATATTTCTCTGATTACTGATTTTTCTGAAATTTATTCATAAATTCATTGGTGATTCATATTTTGGAGATTGCACACATATACATATATAGATAGATATGCACATACATAGATTTATAAAATTAATGTTTTGCTTTTTAAAAATAAATTCTTAGAGTGTATTACTTTTAAAATTATAAATTTCACTTCCATATAGGCTTTATTGTTAGAACAGTTCTAGATATACAGAAAATTGAGAAGATAATACAATTTCCATTATATTAACACCTTACATTAGTATATTTGTTACAATTAATGATAATTAATGAACAATTATTGATCCATTATTGTTAAAGTCCATACTTTGTTCAGATTTCCTTAGCTTTTACCTAACGTTCTTTTTTGTTTCAGGATCCCATCTAAGATATTATCTTACCTCCCTTTTAGTTGTCACATATCCTAAGGTTCTTCACATGGCTGTGAAAGTCTCTCAGATTTCCTTTGTTTTTGAAGACCTGTCCAGTCTTAAGAAGTACTGATCCAGGTTTCTTGTAGAATGCTCCTCTATTCGAATTTGTCCAATGCCTTTTTTATGAATAGACTAAGGTTATGCTTTTTTTTTTTTTTAAAGGACTTCAGAGGCAAAGTGCCATTTCAATCAAACCTTGTCAAGGGCACATACTATTAAAATGATTTAGCACTGTTGATTGTGACCTTGATCACCTGGCAAAAAGGTATTTGTCAGGATTCTCCACTATAGTTTCAGTCTCTCTCTCTTTCTATCTCTCTTTTACTTTGTACAGCCCATATGTAAAAAATGAGGACTTCTATTCCCATGATATCTATATAAAATATTTATAATTCTGCATCAGAGATTTGCTTTGTCTCAAATATTACTTTATTTTATTGCTCAAATTGTTGGAGCTTGGTAATTGGAGCTCTTTCATCAGATCCTTTGACATACCCATATCAATGGAGGTTCTAGTTTTTGTATTTTCTGAGAAAGTCTTTATTGTCTTAGCACTACTAGATGCTTTAGACAAACAGGTTCATCTTGCGTATTTCTTGCATCTGTCCTGGAGGCAGGGATTCTCTATGAAAACTCCGTGTGTGTGTGTGTGTGTGTGTGTGTGTGTGTGTGTGTAATTGGAGAATGATATGAGAAACCAGTATGTTACCAGATATGCTCACTTCCACCAGGGTAGTTCATTGCTTCTAGCCCATGTCACCCAGTATAGCAAAGACAAACGTGTTTATGCTAACCTGTGTATATCCACACATGCAAAAATTATTTCTATATGTATTTGTATCTATATTAAGCAAATTATAACTTCGTATTATATCTCCAAGTCTACTTCATTAGAATATGAGTCATTCTAAACTTTTCCTCTTAGTTTTCTGGAAATTCCCACTCCAGAGAGTGAGAAACTTCACTCCCACTTCCTGCCATCTCATTACTTAATTGTTCAATTTCCATTTTCATGTATAGTAGTATCAGAATTGTTAGCCTATTCCTCCATGGGAAACTACTTTATTAACTAGAACACAGAGCTTATGTGTAGTTCTCTTGACTTCAGTCTTGTAATTCCACTCATTTTCAAAGTTACTTAAAAAGTCAGCACCTTTTCTTCCCACCCCCTTCAGTGATATTGTTTCATACATTTGAAATAGCAAATTCTTTTGCCACCATCTGCTTTCCATCCTGGAAGCTATCCATATCTTAAAGGAGATGTTTTAAAATTTTTCATCCATAACTTTGATTTTCTATGCTAAAAAGTGTTACAGATTTTGACCAATGCATGGTATTGTGTACCCACCTATTATAGCATCATTAAAAAAGTTTTACTGCCCTAAAAACTCCCCTTTGTTCATGTATTCTATCAACTTCCAAATGCTTGACAACCACTGATCTGTCTACTGTCTATAGTGTTCCTATTTTCAGAATAATATTTAATTGGAAACATATAGTGTAGTCTTTTCAGACTGCTTCTTTCACATAGCAATATGATTTGAAGGATCATACATGTCTTATTGTGGCTTAATAACTAATTTATTTTTATCACTGAATAATATGTCTTTATATGAACATATCACAGTTTATTCATTCACCTGTGAAGGACATCATTGTTGCTTCTAAGTGATTTTAAATAAAGTGTTATAAACTTTTATGTGCAGTTTTTTATGTGGACTCATTTTTTCAGTTCTTATGGATAAATACCGAGAAGCACAACTGCTGAACTGCCAAACATCTTCTAAGCTGGTGTACCATTTTGCATTTCCATCAGTAATGAATTAAGTTCCTGTGGCTGTACATCCTTGCCAGCATATGGTATTGTTAAGTTCTTTGGATTCCAGCCATTCTAATAGGTGTGAAGTGGTATCTCACTGTTGTTTAAATTTCCAATTCCCTGATTACAAATGATGTTAAACATGTTTTCATATGCTTATTTGTTACCTATTTATCCTTTTTTTTCGTAGAGTATTTGTTCAGATCATTTTATCCATACTGAACTGGGTTGTTTGCTTTTTTTACTGTTGAATGTTAAGTATTTTTTTTATATTTGAATAAAACTCTTTTATCATATGTGTGGTTTGTAAACAGTTTCACCCTGTTTGTAGCATGCATTTTCATTCATTTTATGGCATATTTTGCAGAACAGAAAATGTTAATTTAGTAGAATTTAACTTTAATTTTTTTCTTTCATGGGTTATGCTTGTGGTGTTGTTTCTGAAAACCTTTCACCAAACCCATACTCTCCTAGATTTTCTATGTTATATTCTGGATTTTTTTAGTTCTCCAGTTTATATTTAGTCTGTGATCCATTTTGAGTTCATTTTTGTGACAGACATAAGGTTTGGGTCTGGTTTCTTTCTTTTATATGTACATAAATACATAAATATTCATGTATTTATTTTGTCCTTTCCATCATATCTAGGACTGCAAAGGCTGAAGGAAAATGTTGGCTATAAATGACTCTCTTCAATGATAAAAATGTTTTAAAATCTTTGTTGCCAGAATTGCTGTCCATTAGCCACATATGGTTACTGAACACTTAAAATGTGGCTACAGCAACTGATGAACAAAATTTTTAATTTTATATAATTTTACTTAGTAGTTACATATTAAACAGCAGAGAAAAAAGTTTTTTTGTTTGTTTGTTTTTTAAGACAGCCAGTGCAAGAGGGGAAGGGCAGATGAAGAGGGAGGGAGAGGGAGAGAATCTTTTTTATTTATTATTTTTTTTAATTTCTTAAAAGATTTTATTTATTCATTTGAGAGAGAGAGAGGGAGAGAGAAAGAGCATGAGAGGGAGAGGTCAAAGGGAGAAGTAGATTCCCCACAGAGCTGGGAGCCCGATGTGGGACTTGATTCCAGGGTTCTGGGATCATGATCTGAGCCTAAGGCAGTCACTTAACCAACTGAGCCACCCAGGCACCTGAGAGAGAATCTTAAGCAGGTTTGACATGTGGCTGACTTTGAGATCATGACCTGAACTGAAATTGGATGCCTACCAACTGAGTCACCCAGGTGCCCCTATTGTAATCTTTTTGATTAAAATATTTCATTTTCAAAATTCTCATTTACCCAGGCTTTCTCAGTTACCTACCTAATTTTTAGGTATATTTTACATTTATTAAGTACACAAATCTAATGTGTACAACTAAATAAATGTTTATGTCAAAACCTATTTAACTGCCACCCAGATCAAGATTTAGAATACTTTCATCACTTTAGAACATTTCCTTGTGCCCTTCCCAGTTAGTATCCCCTTTGAAGAGTAATCATTATTCTTACATCTATCATCATAAATTAGTTTGGCTTGTTTTGAAGTAATATAAACAAAGCAATGATTTATATTATTTTTTATCTAATTTCTCTCTTTCACTGTGGTTAAGATGTACCTATTCCATGTGTATTAGTAGTGTGGTTTTTTCCATTGCTGTGTAGAATTGTATTTATGAATATTCCATGTTTTCTTACCCATTCTAAGGATAGAGACATTTGGAATGCTTTCAGGCTATCATAAATAAATCTTGTTATATTCTTCTACGTTTCTCTATGTCCTTCTACATATGTGTGTTATGTGTATGTGTATATGTATATATACATATACACACACATTAATGTTAGAAGAGCTATAGTAGAGTGTTCAAAAGTGTTTATACTAGTGTACATTCCTATCAGCAATGTAAGGGAGTATATTTTAGATATTGAGTAACTGAGTCATAAAAACTTAAATAACTGACCTATGACATAGGTAATAAATGTCAGAGCAAGAATTCAAATGAGGAAATGTAGAATTATACACTGCCTTCTTCACCACTAAATTATCCCACAGAGAACAAAACAAATAAGCAAATTTTAAAAATAGCAAATGGACAAAAAAAAGAAACAGACAACCTGAGTTATTCTAAAAATAATTTTAAAATGAAGAATATTTCAGGGAAGATGGTGGAGTAGGAGGATTCTGAGCTCACCTCATCTCATGGTTACAGGTAGATAATACCCAAATCAATGTAAACAACCCAGAAAACGACCTGAAGACTGGCTGAACAGACTCTCCACAGCTAAATATAAAGATGAGGCCATATCAAAGAGGGTACAAAGGGCAGAAAAAGGTCAGGAGTTAAGGGGAAACCACAGAACTATCGGAGGGAGGGAGGGAGGGATGTTGTGGGTGGGGAGAGAGGAGAGGAGCAGACCCAACACCAGGTACCTCAGGCACAAGGGACTTGCATGGGGAAAACAAATCCCTATAACATTTGGCTTTGAAAGCCAGAGAGGTCTGGCTTCATAATTCTTATCATCAGTGGGCTTACCTCCTGGAAATTTAAAAATCAGTAGGCTTGACTCTGGGAGAGGGTCACAGGCAACTAAGTCCTGCCCTTAAAGAGACAGAACAATGAAAACCCTGCAGAGATGCATCATAGAAGCTACAGTTTGAAAAATGCCTGTGGCTTATGGGAAGATTTTCTTACTAATGTCAGACCATGAGCTGGAGGGGCAAGCATCTTTGGGAGACTTCAAGAACAAAAGGGCTGGTGGGAACAACTTCCCTCCTGCATCCCCCAGCCTAGAAATAAACACACCTGTGGCTACCAGTGCCACGCTAACACTCTCCACCCTGTTTGGTAAAAGCACACCCCAACCCTGTTGGTTTGTACAGATCCAACTCCTCGAACCCAGCCAGGTTCAGCTGGAGGTTTCCTAGGTGGCTGTAGGTCCCTGCCCACAGCAGATCCTCACAGAAGTTGCTGGCATCAAGTGCCCCACCCCTGCATTTTGCAGACTTGCCCCTTTCAATATACCCTTCATTGGAGACAATACAAAACAGTGGCAAATGCCTGGAAGTGTGCAAGTAGCCTTGAAAGAGGCTAGTACCACTCCAAAGTGACTCCTACCCTGGTGAAAGGGGAAAAAACCCATACCCTAGTCCAACTGTAGCCCCAGTGATGGCCTGGAGGCAGAGATTCAGTCTGTGTTCAGGCCCCATCCACCAACCCAAGATTTTCAGAAGAAAACACAGGGAAAGCACCCTACAGTTTGATACTACTGTATTCCTGGCAAACTCCACCTCTGACTTAAGCCCAAGGCAGATAGACTAACCCCACAGGGCCTAAACCTTGCCACAATAGGCAGAGAGAACCATTGCAGATGACTGGACTGAAGGCAAATTGGCTCAGCTACAACAGTAAGGCTCATGAAACAAATACAGGAGAAGCAACAGGTTCTGATGAACAAAGGCATTTCAGGGCACTATAGGTCCTCTTCTTCATATGGCCACTACCTTCAAGAGTAGGAGACCTAGCTGACTTTACTGACAAATAGAGACAGACATAGACTCAAAATGAGGAGACAGAGGAATATGTCCCAAATGAAGGAACAGAACAAAATCATAGCAAGAGAGATAAATGAAACACATATGAGTTATAAGTAACATGCCTGATAGAGAATTTAAAGTACAATCATAAGATATTAGTTAGCTTGAGAAACAAGTGGAAGACCTCAGTGAGACCCTCAACAAAGAGATAGAAAACAAAAAAGAATCAGAGATGATGAACTCAATTTCTGAAATTAAAAAAAAAAAAAACAATGAAAGATTAGTCATAAAAATAATGAAAACTTGCCATTGGCAACAATGTGGATGAAGTTACACTAAGTGAAATAAGTCAGAAAAATACAAATACGATATGATTTCACTCCTGTGTAGAATTTAAGAAACAAAACAGATGAACATAGGGGGGAAAAAAGAGAGGCAAACCATAAAACAGACTCTTAACTATAGAGAACAAACTGAGGGTTGCTGGAAGGGAGATAAGCAGGGGGATGAATTAAATAGATGGTGGGTATTAAGAAGGGCACTGGTTGTAACAAGCACTGGGTGCTGTATGTAAGTGATAAATCACTAAATTCTGTACCTGAAGTTAATATTACATTGTATGTTAACTAACTGGAATTTAAATTAAAACTGGAAATAAACCAAAAAAAAAAAAAAACCCCACAAAATAAAATACATTAGTTGGAATAAATAGAATAGAGGAAGCAGAAAATGGATCAGCAATCAGGAGGACAGAGTATTAGAAAACCAACAAGATGAAGAGGAGAGAAAAAAATAATAAAAATGAAAATAGAGTAAGGGAACTCAGAGACATCATCAAGTATAATTACATTTGCATTATAGGTATGCCAAAAGAAGAGAGAGAAGAGTTGGCAGAAATTTTGCTTGAAGAAATAAATAGCTGAAAATTTCCTGAGGAAACTCTGGAGAAGGAAACAAATCCACATCCAGGAGGTACAAAGAGTCACCAATAAAATCAATCCAAGGAGGTCCACACCAAGACACTTAGTAATTAAAATGGTAAAGTAATAGTAAAGAGAGAAGTTTAAAAGCAGAAAGAGAAAAAAGTTATATACTAGGGAACCACCATAAGTCTATCATCTTGTTTTTTTAGCAGAAAC
Organism: Mustela erminea; assembly: GCF_009829155.1. Taxonomy (NCBI): domain Eukaryota; kingdom Metazoa; phylum Chordata; class Mammalia; order Carnivora; family Mustelidae; genus Mustela; species Mustela erminea. Next base: position 50,170,200 of record NC_045623.1, on the reverse strand, counting down.
TTTGCAGGACTGAAAAGAGTGACATGATATATTAGAAGTGCTGAAAGAAAAATAATTTTACAACTAAGAATACTCTATCCAGCAAAACTGTCACTCAGAGTAGAAGAAGAGATGGTTTCCCAAAGAAAAGATAAAGGAATACATGACCACTAAGCCAGTCCTATAAGAAATGTTCAAGGGGTCCCTTTGAGTGGAAAGGAGAGACCATGAGTAGGAGTAAGAAAGATAGGAAGCACAAAAGCATATAAAATGTATTTTATAATATATAATAAAATTAATATATCTGTAAAAATCAGCCAAGAATTTATAAAATAAAAGAGTGTGAAGTATGACACCATATACCTAAAACATAGGGGTGGAAGAGTAAAAATTTAGTGCTTTAGTCTAGGTTCAAATTAAGAAACCATCAACTTAATAAAGGCTATGATATGCATAAGATGTTATATAAACCTAATGGTAGCCAAAAATCAAAAACAAGTAATAGATATGCAAAACATAAAGAGAAAAGAATCAAGGTATATCACTGTGAGTGAAGAGAGAAAGAGAAGAAAGGAACACAGAAGAGCTACAAAAATAACCATAAAATAAGTAACAATATGGTAATAACTATGTAACCATCACTGATTCTTTGAATGTAAATGGACTAAACGCCTCAACCAAACAGAATGGATAAAAACCAAGACCCATCTATATCTTACCTAGAAGAGACTCATTTCAGACCTAAAAATACATGCAGATTAAAAGTGTGTGTGTGGAAAAGCATTTATTATGCAAATGTAGGTGAAAAGCTAGGTTAGCAATATTTATATAAACAGAATAGTCTTAAAATGAAGAGTGTAACAAGATAAAGAAGGACACTCTATAAACATAAATGAACAATCCAACCAGAAGATACAATAATTGTAAATATTTATGTACACAATATGGCAAAACCCAAACACATAAAGCAGCTAATAATAAACTTATAGGAAGTAATCAGTACTAACACAATAATAGTAGGGGACTTTAACACCTCACTTACAGCAATGGGTAGCTCATCCAAACAAAATCAACGGGGAAGCAGTGACTTAGAATAACACATTGAACCAGATGGATCTAACAGATATATTCAGAACATTCCATCATAAAACAGCAGAATATACATTATTTTCAAATGAGTATGGAAGATTCTCCAGAACAGATCACCTATCCAGATCTCCAGAACAGATCGCCACAAAACGAGTCACAATAAATTCAAAAATTTGCAGCCAGGGGAGCCTGGGTGGCTCAGTGGGTTAGGCCTCTGTCTTCAGCTCAGGTCATGATCTCAGGGTCTTGGGATTGAGCCCCGCATCAGGCTCTCTGCTCGGCAGGGAGCCTGCTTCCCCTTCTCTCTCTGCCTGCCTCTCTGCCTACTTGTGATCTCTGCCTGTCAAATAAATAAATAAAATCTTTAAAAAAAATTTGCAGCCATACCATGCATCTTTTGCAAACAAAATGCCATGAAACTAGAAATTAACCACAAGAGAAAATGTGGAAAAAGAAAACAAAATCAAAAAACAAATACTTGGAGGTTAAATTACATGCCACTAAACAATGAATGGGTCAAGCAAAATACTGAGGAGGAAATAAAAAAAAAAAAGATACACAGACAAATGAAATTAAAAACAACGACCTGAGAAAGAAACTGAGGGGTTTTGGAGGGCCCAGGGTTGGGGGGTTGGGTGAGCCTGGTAGTGGGTATTAAGGAGGGCACATATTCCAAGGAGCACTGGATGTGGTGCGTAAACAATGAATCTTGGAACACTGGAAAAATAAAATAAAATTGAAAAAAAAGTTTAAAAAAATGACCCAAAATCTTTGGGATGCAATGAAAAGTATTCTAAGCGAGAAGTTTATAGAAGTACAGGCTTACCTCAAGAAGAAGGACAAATCTCAAATAAACAACCTAAGCTTACACTTAAAGGAGCTAGAAGAATAAGAATAAATACACCCAAAAGTAGTAGAAGGAAGTAAATAATAAATATTTGAGCAGAAAGAAATGAAATAAAAACAAAACTAAAACCAAAACCAAACACAATAAGAAAACCCAGAACAGATCAGTAAAACTGGGAGTTGGTTTTTTGAAAAGATCAACAAAATTGATAGACCTCTAGCCAGACTCATTAAAAAAGAGAGAGAGAGAGAGGGAGAGAGAATGGGAGAGAGAGTTAGATAGAGAGGATTTTCTGAAAAAATCAGAAATTAAAGAGGAGAAATAACAGTTGACACCACAGAAATACATAGGATTCGAAGAGAGTGTTATGAAAAGTATATGCCAACAAATTGGACAACCTGGAAGAAATGAATAAATTCTTAGAAACATATAACCTCCCAAAACAGAAGCAGGAAGAAATAAAAAATTTGAACAGACCAAATACCAGCAATGAAATTGAATCAGTAGTCAAAAAACTCCCAACAAACAAAAGTCCAGGACCCAATCACTTCACAAGAATTCTACTAAGCCTTTAACAAAAAGTTAATGTGTATTCTTCTCAAACTATTCCAAAAAAAAAAAAAATAAAAGAATAAACAAGGAGGGAAATCTTCCAAGTTCATTCTATGAGACCATCATTAATTACTCTGGTACCAAAACTAGATAAATACATTAAAAAGAGAGAAAGAGAGAGGACTACAGGTCAATATCCCTGATAAACATAGATGCAAAACTTCTCAATAAATATTAGCCAACCAAATCCAACAGTACATTAAAGAATCATTCATCATGATCAAGCAGATTCTACTCCTGTGTTGAAAAGGTGGTTTAATATGCGACACAACACATCAGCAAGAATAAGGATAAAAATCACAAGATCATTTCAATAGATGCAAAAAGATATTTCAACAAAGTACAGCATCCATTCTTGATAAAAACCCTCAACAAAGTAGGTCTAGATGGAAACAAATCAGCATCATAAAGGCCACATATGAAAAACCCACAGCTAACTTACTCAATGGTGAAAAATTGAGAGCCTTTCCCCTAAGGTTAGGAAGAAGACAAGGCTGTTATCTCTCACTACTTTTGTTTATCATAGTACTGGAGTACTGGAAGTCCTGACCACAGATATCAGAAAACAGAAAGAAATAAAAGGCATCCAAATTGGTAAGAGAGGAATAAAGCTTTCACTATTTGCAGAGGATGTAATACTATGTATAGAAAACCTGAAAGACTACACACACACACCCAAAAAAAAAATGACAAACAAACAAACAAACAAAAAAACCTACCAGACCTGGTAAATGAGTTTATTAAGATTGCCAAATACAAAATCAATATAAAGAAATCCATTGCTTTTCTACACACTGATAATGAAGTATCAGAAAGAGAAATTAATTTGTACCAAAATAATTAATTTGTAAAGAGAAATTAATTGTACCAAAAATAATAAAATATCAAGCAATAAACTTAACCAAGAAGGTGAAAGACTTATACTCTAAAACTATGAAACATTGATGAAAGAAATTGAAGATGACACAAAACAAATGGAAAGACATCCCATGCTCATGGATTGTAAGAACAAATATTGTTAAAATGTCTATACTATCCAAAGTAATCTACAGATTTATTTTAATCCCTATAAAAATGCCAACTGTGTTTTTCACAGAACTAAAATAAATAACCCTAAAATTAGTATTGAACCACAAAACACCACCAATAGCCAAAGCAATCTTGAGAGTGAAGAACAAAACAGGATGTATCAAAATCCCAGATTTCCAGGTATACTACAAAGCTGTAGTAATCAAAACAGTTTGGTATTGGCACAAAAACAGACTCATAGATCAATGGAACAGAATAGACATCCAAGAAATAAACCCATGATTACATGGTCAATTAGTCTATAGCAAAGGGAACAAGAATATGAAATGATAAAGAGTGTCTTCAACAAATGGTGTTGCAAAAACTGGATATATGTTAAAAAGAATGAAACTGGAACACTTTTTTACACCATACACAAAATAAAATAAAAATATAATAAAGACCTAAATGTAAGACTTGGAACCATAAAAATCTGTTAGAGAGCATAGACAGTTATTTCCTTGATATGGGCCATAGCAAAATTTTTCTATGTCTTGTAAGGCAAAGGAAACAAAAGCAAAAATAGCTTTGGGGACTGTATAAAAATAAAAAGCTCTGGACAGCAAAGGAAATAATCAACAAAACTAAAAGATAAGTTATAAAATCGGAGAAGGTATTTGTAAATGGCATATCTGATAAAGGGCTACTTTCCAAATTTATACAACTCAACACCTAAAAACCCACAAATAATCCAATTAAAAATGGGAAAAGCATATCTTTTAAACAGACATTTCTCTAAAGAACACTTACAAATGCCCAACAGACACACAGAAGGATGCCCAACATCACTCGTCATCAGGGAAATGCAAACCAAAGCTACAATAAGATATCACCTGTCACCTATTAGAATGACTAGAATCAAAAACACAAGAAACGAGTGCTGGCAAGGGTATGGAGAGAGGGGAGCCCTCTTGCCCTATTGATGGGAAAGCAAATTGGTGCAGCCACTGTGAAAAACAGTATGGAAGTTCCTCAAAAAATTAAAAATGGAACTACCTGATGACCCAGCAATTGCACTACTAGGTATTTACCCAAAGAATATGAAAACGCTAATTCAAAAAGATGTATATACCCCTGTGTTATTGTAGCATTATTTCCTACAGCTAAATTTGGAAGTAGCCAAAGTGTCCATCAAATGATAAATTGATAAAGAAAGTTTTGGCATATATATACATATATACAGACTATTATTCAGCTGCAAAAAAAGAATGAAATCTTGCCATTTCCAACAACATGGGTGGATCTAGAAGGTATAATGCTAACTGAAATAAATCAAAGAAAGATAAAAAGATAAATACCATATGATTTCACTCAAATGTGGAACTTAAGAAAAGAGGGGTGCCTGGGTGGCTCAGTGGGTTAAGCCTCTGCCTTCGGCTCAGGTCATGGTCTCAGGGTCCTGGGATTGAGCCCCGCATCTGGCTCTCTGCTCAGTGGGGAGCCTCCTTCCCCCTCTCTCTGCCTGCCTCTCTGTCTACTTGTGATCTCTGTCTGTCAAATAAATAAATAAAATCTTAAAAAAAATAAAAGAAACAAATGAGTAAAGAAAAAGTAGACAAACCAATAAACAGACTTTTACTATAGAAAACTGATGGTTACTAGATGGGAGGTGGTAGGGGAGGTGAAACAGGTAAAAGGCATTAAGGTTACACTTATTAAGATGAGCACTGAGTAATTTATAGAATTGTTGGATTACTATATTGTATACTTGAAACCAATGTAACACACACTGTTAACTGTACTGATATTTTTAAAATTAAATCAATACTAAAACACAAAATTTTAAAGTCAATTTCTTCTTTGGTTTTTCTACAAATAATTAAAGGAGTAGATATTTCTAATTTTATACAAGTTTTTCCAGATAATTGCAAAGATATAATACTGTCCAATTCATATAATTAACCCAGTATAATTTTTATACAAAATCCAAAGTGTTTAAAGGACAAAAAAGCCAATCACACTCATGAATATACATACAAAAATGTTATTTAAATTATTGGAAACTGAAGCCTCCAGTGAAAAGAATATCTCATGATCACATTTTGTTTATATTAGAAATGCAGGCATCTTTAAACATTACATAATCACTCAAGTAATTCACTGTATTAACTAATTAAAAATATGAAATCACATATTAATTTGTAATTATTTCTATAGCGGTAAAAAATGCATTATAAAATCCAGAATCCATTAATGATTTTAAAAGACTTATCAAGCTAGCAAATAGAAGATAGTTTACATAACATAACAATGATTACAAAAATTCTGTGGTAAATACCTCCCTTAATTGCCAAATTAGTGATGTCAATACATCACTTCCACTGAATTCAAACATTTAAGAATATTATTTATTATAAATTCTATTTAACAGTTTACTCAAGTTTCAACTCCGTGAGAGAAGAAAAGGAATAAAATTGAAAGTACTATAACTGAATTACAACAGTATTTTTTAAAAATATTTTATTCATTTATTTGACAGAGATCACAGGTAGGCAGAGAGGCAGGCAGAGGGAGAGAGGGGGAAGCAGGCTCCCCTACAGAGAGCCCGATGTGGGACTCGATCCCAGGACCCTGGGATCATGACCTGAGCTGAAGGCAGAGGCTCTAATGCACTGAGCCACCCAGGCACTCCACAATAGTATTTTTAAATGATAAATATGATCTAAAAGAATCTAACGATAAAAATTAGAATTAATGAGCAATTCAAGAGTTACTGGAAACAAAGAAACAAAATATACATACATATATACATATCTGTGCATATATATTTGTGTATATCATATAAATTTTCTTCCTATCAACTACACACAAACAAGAAATTTAAACGTACTATTTATAACAGAATCAAAATATGATATATCTGTTACTAATTCCTATAGTTGTGCAAGACTTCCATGGAAAAAATTATAGAAATTGCAACTCAGCAGCAGCCAAGAAACTCTAGGAGGATAACAAAAGAGTGGATCAGTCACAACATATATAGAAAGATTTAATAAAATATAATGATAACATAATGTGCTAATGCTTTCAGGTAAGATTTTTTATTAAAGATTGGAAGCTAAATAGTGCAAAAGAAAAAGAGATATCAAGCCATAAAAAAGACATGGGGGAAACTTAAATGCATATTACTAAGTGAAAGAAGATAATCTGAAAAGTCTATATATGATAGGATTCCAACTATATGACATGTTAACAAAGCATGGAGGCAGTAAAACTATCAGTGGTTGGGGTTCCTAGATGGTGCAGTCGGTTAAGCCCCCAACTCTTGGTTTTGGCTCAAGTCATGACTTCAGGGTGCTGATTTCAGAGTCGTGAGATCAAGCCCCTTGTGGAGACCTTGATGGAACCCTGCATCGGGCTCCACACTCAGCATGAAATCTGTTAATGATTCTCTTTCCCTCTCCCTCTGTCCCATCTCTCTCTCTCTTTCAAATAAACAAATAAATCTTAAAAATATATATATAAATCAGTGGTTGTCAGAGGTGGAAGGGGTGAGGATAAATAGGCATAGCACAAAGGATTTTTAGAGAAGTATGTCACTGTTAACGATGACTATATGACATTAAACATTTGTCTAAACTCTCAGAATATATAACACTAAGTATTGACCTTAAAGTAAACTAGGGACTCTAGGTGATTAGGATATGTCAGTGCAGGTTCATTTGTGGTAACACGTGTACCACTCTAGTGAGTTAATTTTTTTTTAAGATTTTATTTATTTATTTGACAGAGGGAGAGGGAGATAGAACACAAAGAGGGGAGAGGCAGGCAGAGGAGAAGGAGTAGCAGGCTCCCCACTGAGCAGAGACCCTGAAGTGGGGCTTGATTCCAGGACCCTGGGATCATGACCTGAGCTGAAGACAGATGCTTAGCCAACTGAGCCATCCATGTGATCCTAGTGAGTTCAACTGATAATGGGGGAGACTGTGCCCGTGTGGAGACAGAGGGTATAAGGGAAATCTCAGTACTTGCCTCCCACATTTGTCTTAAACCTAAAACAATAGTTTTAAAAGGTTAAATGTTAGAATGGTAAAGTAACTATTATGCTGCCCTATAATATGTAATAAATAACTTTTAAAACAAAAATAAAGAAATAAAATGGTTTTAAAAAAATAAGTGTATTTGAAAAAAGAAATAAGATAGTGTGCTTATAATAATGCTGTGGGATAGATAAAATAACAAACTAAAAGTGATCCAGAAAGATATGCAAAATATATATGGATATTTGATACATGGCAGAGACATGCATTTGCAGGTAATTAAAGAGAGTACTCATTTTTCAACAAGTGGTGCTTGCTCTTGGATGACAGTTCTTTATAGGTCTCGTGTTTTTCTGCATGTCTTTTCAGAAGAGTCACTGACTGCCTTTTGTTTAGGCTATCTTTTCAAGTATTTTTGTGTAGCAAGCAGACTTGAAAGTTAGGGATACTATTTCCACTCCACTCCTACCATTTCCCCCCTGGCAAAACATAGGTTTCTTTATAGTCCCACATGTTAAACTGAATGTGTTCTGGGGCTAAATCTAAGCATACTTACTGCCCATTATAACAAATGTAGGTTTCTTAAGCTCAGAGTTCCTCTTCTATAATACACCCCCCTGCATGTGTGTCATCTGTCTGTCTTCAAGTTCCTCTTTGGAAGAGGGGATTTGGAAAGCTCGTACACATGCTAATTCTCTGGCTATTGCTATTGCTGTGATTAGTAAACTATACTTTGTCTCTGACACAAAATTCGTATCTTTTTCCAGCATGCATGAAGATATGGCATGCTAACTTGTCAGCTTGCAAGGAAATACTTCAGATCGCTCTCCATTTGTGGCATTATCCTTATCAATATCCTTAAGGAAATAAAAATAAGGAAACATCAACAAAGTGTCTGGCACAAAACCTCAAGATGATGGGTATCTCTGGGAGAGGAAAGTAAGAAAGATTTGATGATGGAAAGTTACTGAGAGGAGTTTCTGATGGATGGGCAATGTTCTGCTGTTTCTCCTAGGTAGTACTTAAGTGGATATTGAATTTATAATTTTTGTTTAAATTGTGCATATGTGCTTTATGCACTTTTCTCTATGTTCTCATAATAAAAATTGTTAAAATGATTAAGAACTCAGTGTGGTTTTACATATATGTAAGCATTTAGAACATTGCATATAGTAAATGGTAGATAATTTTAAAAAGAAAGCAGCATGGACATAATTTATACTTATTATAATACTTAATTGTATAAAATGTAAAGCAATAAGCCTAGAAGAAAATAAACTGAATACTAATAGTTATCTCTGAGTGGTATGAATACAGACGGCTTCTTTTGCCTCCTGCCTTTACATTTAATTTTGCACTTAGAATAATTAGTATACAAGTGGGATAGAAACATTTCCTTAAATTAACAAAAACAAAACAACAATAATCTAAAAAATGTATCTCTAGCACATGTACTATGAAATTGCATGGACCACCTGTAAAATATGCTGTTTAATATTGAAACAATTACCAATTTATGAGAAATTATGATACTAGGAATCATACACAATTTTTCACAGTAGAAGCATAAGGCTAGATTCAAGAACCACAAGAGAGAATTCTAGAAGTCTGAATCAGAAATCAACCCCCTCCTCTTTTGAAAGAACTAGACTGGTTAGAGGGGTTTACCAGGAGTCCTATTTAAAGCTAAGTGTATGCCTACCACAGAATGCTCAAGGCAGTCATTAATGTCCTTGCACTTGCCTTAATATTAATAATGATTGATTGATAACATAATAATTTTAATATGTAGCAAAATACCAACAGGTAATATTTATTGGGATTTACTTCGAGAAAAACAATATGCCAGCTATTCACATACATCATCTCATTTATTTCTCAACAAAAGTCAGTGAAAACAGACAACTCCTAGTACCATTTTACAAAAATGGGATAATTGAGGTTAGAGAGTTTTAAAGTTACTAGTCCCAGGTCACACAGCTAATATGTGAGGAACCATGGCAGGAACCCAAGCTGTCTGTATCTAGAGCCAGAACTTATCCAAATATGAAATGAAATATGATAATAGGCAGGAATATCAACATTAAAAAGATAATTTAAAAGAAAAATATCCAGACTCTTTGGAATCATACCCTTCTGTCCCTTAGCTATTCTCAACCTCTGGGGCATGACCTCACTTTTTCTTTTGTTTGTTAGTTTGGGAGACAGAATAAACTGAAATTCTCCTAGAGAAACATTGCATAAAAATATATTGTAATAATCATATCTCCCAATTTTTCACTATTGACATATCATGATTTCTAAAGTTAGACAGGCACAGCGTAGAATTCTATTTCTGCCTCAAAAATTTTGGTCAATTACAGTAACTCACTGACACTCAATTCCCTCATTGGTAAAGTTTTCATAATAAAATTCGTAAGATTGTTATGAATTATAAAGTGGAACAATTTAAATGAAAAATGCTTAGTTTCATGAAAAACCAGTGATACTATTTTCTCCATCTGGTAGAGAATTGACAGGATAAAGAGAAAGTAAAGGGAAAAATTCTCACTGTGTTAGAATTGAGTTTCTACAACCAAAACTCAAATGAATTCATCTCTTATTCAAAACTATGCAAAATCAATGTTTGTGATGTTGGATTGTTTTATGTGAAAATCACAAGTGAAAGTTATCTGTTAGTACTGTACTCCTATATGTGTGGGTTTTTTTCCCCCACACTACCAAGTAATCCGATAGTGGCTGGGTGTCCTATAATTCAACTCAATTCTGAAACTGTCCATGTGGGACATAATCAACTTGTCCTACAGATAAAGGGCTCAGTTCTTCAAAACTCCCACCCAACTTTAAATGCCAATCTCAAGTATAAGTTATCACTTGTGCTTCTGGAAGACTTGCCATAGATTGGAGGTTCCCACCACCTCCTCCTTGGCTTGGATTAATTTACTAGAGCAGCTCACAGAACTCAGAGAAACATTTTATAGATTAATGGTTTATTATAAAAGGATATAATTCAAGGACAGAGGTGGAAGAGATGCATAGGGAAGGTATGTGGGAAGGTGTGTCAAGCTTCCAGGCTCTCTGAGTGCACCACTCTCCCTAAATCTTCATGTATTCACTAACCCAGAAACTTCCTGAACTAAGTCCTTTTGGGAGTTTATGAAGGCTTCATTACATAAGCAAGATTGATTTACTCATTGGCCATCAGTGGTGATTGATTCAGCCTGAGCCTCTACCCTCCCTGAAGGTCAGGAGGGTGGCAATGAAATTGCAGTCCTCTAAACAGGTTGTTGGTTCCCCTGGCAACCAGCCCCCATCCTTAGGTACATTCCAAAAGTTACCTCATTCAAACACTCAGGTGTGGTTGAAAGGGCCTTATAAATATCAAGACACACTTATACACCTCTTATCACTTAGGAAATTTCCAAGAGTTTGAGGAGAAACAGGAACAAAGATCAAATATGTATTTCTTCTTACAAATCACAAGATCACACATACACATATACACACACACAACCGCATTTACATATATTTAATGGGGGTGCATGCGTGTGTTTGTAATCACTATGTAAACTCTGAGATCGTTATAGAGAGAAATGTTAGCTCAATATGTTAAGTTTATGTGGCTGAAAACATGTTCCAAGAAGAAGAGTACGGTACTGAACAAAAAGTAAAAATCTGTGAAGACAATGGATTCAGAAAATAAAGAGGAATGGTAAAAAGGCTCCAAAATCGAACGAGGGGCGAACAGGATCCTTACCATGGTTGTAGGTTTGTAAGCCTGGGATGGAGAATCTAGAATCCAGGCCGTTATATTATTTATCCAAATAAACTCAAATGACAGTTCAACACCTTGATCAATTTATTCCCAAATGGAACAGTTTAGAGGTCAATAAGCACCTCTAAGTTACCCCAAGAACTCATTCAGTTGGTTGAATACTTATGAGTCCCACCAGATTACTCAAGCTTATGTAATAATATGCAGGGTACTATAATTTTCTCCAAAAAATAGAATTAAATATCATATATTTTCTACATCCTGAGTCATCTTTCATCTCCCCCCCCATCTTTCTTTTTAGTTATTCCCTTGTGAATTATGGTCACTTTTATGGACCAAGTCTGTGTGTATGCGTAGGTGTGTGCTCTTTCCGTTTGTATAAGTCATGGGAAGTGGTGATGTTAGTGGAGAAATAAATTTTTGAAGTCTTTGACTTTTGTTTTCAGATTGATCCTAAATAATATTGGTGCAACCCTATCTTTGCAAATGAAGTGATTCAGATTCTTAATTTGTTTTTGAAATTCAAATCCAACAAAATAATAAATATAGTAATAACAACTATAATAATTTATATTAATTGTATCATTAACATAATATTAATAAATAACTCAAAAATTCACTGGTGATTATAAAACACTTGTTTTAGTAACAGCTCACAAACTTTAAACATGCTGAGTTATCTTTATTACACAGCTTAATAAAATGCTGCTGAAACCATAGGATATGGTAATCTCTATTATGGTTTATTGCACAGGAAACACCAGAGGAGATAGACTTATAAATAAATGCCTATGTGAAGCATAAAATACTGATAAACAAATGACTAAATGACTTAGATTTAAACCATTTTTAGAATGTTTTGAAACTTTTTCACTGGAAATCAAGGACTGAATAAAAACAAATGAAGAAAACAAAAGTTACATCAAGACATCTTGGAATAAAAATATTACTGACTTTGTTCACGCACCATTGCTCAGATGGTAAATAGAAACCTGCAGCCCTTGGCTATATTTTACTTTTCTAAAAATTTAAAACACCTGAAGGCAAAGCATTTTGAATTAAGAACCATGTGGTATGAGCAAAAGCGATTGTAAAGTAGAAAATAAGCAACAGAGTTTATAGTGAAGTGAGGAAACCCAGCAAAGAAAAAAAAAATCTCAAGGCTGCACAATCTTAATAAATTGAAAGTGTTTCAACTTACTGTATTAGAAGATTGACTGTAAGTGTGGTAATTGATACGTAGCTTATAGGAAATGGTGAAACAACAGATAATTAGCATGTAACAATTTGTTTCCAGGAATAGTTTATAATGCCAGGTTCTCTAACCAGAGCTATATTTTACAGTAAGTGGTAAGAAAGGTGCAAAGATTTAAAAAAAAAAAAAAAAAGAAAAGAAAAAAAAGAAAGGGGAAGGGTTTATAATTAATGAGGGGTGGGGATGGGGAGGGACTATCCAGGTTGCAATTATCTCAGAAACACCTTTCTTGCTTAAAGTTGGAAACTTATATACAACTTGGGGGTGGGGCAGAAACAAGACCACTAATAATACTGCTGACTATAAAAACTCTGAAGTGTCTGACATTTAATTTTACTTGCTAGTTTACAAGATATATTGCCATGATTTCATGAATGTTAGGAGAAGACATGAGACTCTTGGGTTAGAGACAAAAATGAGTTCCTGCTCACTTTGTTAGTAGTAGCCAGAGTACCAATGTTTTCTTGAACCTATTTTGCAAGCTCCAATTCGTTTAAAAAAACAAGAGGGCCAGGTTCTGAGTGCACACACGGCATGTTTACATCACAGCTGAGGTATCCCAAACTAAAGGCAACCCAATCTTTATACTGAGCTTCCAGCACACCTGCTAAAACTTTGCTCCAGAAAAAGATGTTATCTTTATTTTATGGACAGTAAATATATCTTCCTCATTACCATGAGAGAGACACTATCTTTCTTCTTTTAAAAATTTTATTATTTGAGAGAGAAAGAGAGCATGAGTAGGGGGTAGGGGCAGAGGAGGGGAGGGAGAAAGAGAGAGAGAGAGAGAGAGAGAAGCTGACTTCCTGCTGAGCATGGAGCAAGAAGCTGGGATTTATCTCAGGGTCTGAGATCATGACCTGAGCGGAAGTCAGATGCTTAACCAACTGAATCACCCAGATACCCCCACTTCCTTTCTCATCACTCTGTGAACATCCTTGAAAAATAGACTGGAAAATGACTGCCAGTGCCTTTGCTCACAAGACATGTAGAAACCTGAGATCTCTGGAGAATTGTCTCCGAGTAGTAATATTTCACTACCTCTCTAGCAGTGTTAGTAGACTTTTTGTTTCCATTAACTGATTTTTTTCTCAGAACAACTCTATGAGGTGAGGAATCTCATTCTCATTTTAGTGAAGAGGAAAATGAGAAATCGAGAGGTAAATAATTATCAGCTAGTATGCAGCAATCTGACTTAAAAGCTAAACTTTTAATCCCTAAACCATCTTGCTATGGAAATGTTGAAAGGAGCTTTGGGTAAATTCATACATGTATCTATATATATGTATACACACACATATACACACATATGTGTATATATATGTATATATATATGCATACATACATATATGGTGTATACATAGCATAAAGTACTAAGAAAATACACATCAGGAGAAAATCATCTTTTCCATATTTTTGGTGTGACAGATACATGAGTAAGAAAAAGCCATTAGGGGATATTCATATGCCCTAAAAAAATGGACCAGGTATAAAATGCAAGATTGAAAATAAAAAAAAATAGGAATTTGGATTGAAACATAGGGAAAGAGATATTTCAATGCATAATATATAACCAGGAAGAAGAAGAAGAAAAACCAGAAGAAGAAGAAGAGGAAGAAGAAAAAGGAGAAGGAGAAAACAGGTGGAGACCAATTAAGTTGTCATTGTTTACCAGTTCCTACTAAGGAAATTGTAGGAGTTATTATAAAAATACAATGTACTGTGGCAGTTTATTTGTTATATTTTGGTCTACATTTACATTCAAATTAAATGTTTAATCAGTTGGACTCTATGTTTTGTAGAACGGCTTCAAAATTCTCAGCCAGTCCTTTTGCTATATTTTAATCATTTAACAAAGAATCATTTAATTCTTAATGGTGCTAGCCAGTGTTCTAGATGCTGGGGTTTAGTGGGGAATAAAACAAAGTCTTCATTTTTATTGAGCTTACATTTTAAGACAGACAATAAACAGATCACCAGATATGGAATATATTTTCAAATAACTAAAGCCTTTAAAAAAATACACTAGGATAAGGGAAAAGACCATGAATAACTTTAAAATAACTTTAAATGGGGTATTCATGCAAAGCCCTTATGAGAAAGTGCTCTGGGCAATAATAGGGATAAAATGTCTTTCTAATGTACTCATCTAATGAATTGGTTTAGGTAATGTCATGGAGAAATGCCTATTTTCGTGGGAGACACAATCACTTCTATAAGATTGTGTTGGATTTGTTTTTTTCCTTAGAAACAGTGACAATATAGACTATTGTACTAAATATAGGAGATTGTGATTTTAATTAGAAATTTTTCCAGGTGCCTTGACTTTTGTGATTTGTCTTTGGTTGACAGGGTTTTTTTGTTCCAAGCCATAAATCCCACTTATGCATCCTTTGAGTTGCCATATCACTGCACATAAAGGCAATCCTTAGTGCTTTCTTCCTTTTGTGCATGGTCAGAAATGAGTATCTCTTTATCTATAATGTAGTCTGTATGCTCTGGGAATTCCTGCTTCCCAACTTCCATGTAATCTTCATGAAACTTGTTAGCTCTTATTAAATGATCCAGAATACTAAAAATGGTCTCCTGACATGTATCTCTTGATATGTATATAACCTAGCAGCCTTTGGGAGGGATTGAATTCACTTTCAGTTAGGTTCCCAAAATAGCTGAGAAGACAGAGCAAGACATCAGGGGTCCCTCAAAGGACACTGTGGTAATTTTGACGAAGTAAGCCAGGTTCATTAAAAGTGCTTAGAATTTAAGAGGACTAAACAGGTATGGAGCTGGTCTGATCCTCCCTTGGACCCAGTTGCTATAGAGAAGTGGCATGATTTATTTTTAAATAACACTAGTCATTCCCTAACATGACTATAGATTTGTTTGTTTATTGTCTATTTCATCCTCAGGGCAAGAACTTTATCTTGTTTATTACTGTATTTCCCAGATCTATCAGAACTATATGTTTTGATGTCTGTATCTGCTTTGATGTCTATAAAGTAGACATTCAATAAATATTTGCTAGATAAATGATTTAATTCCATAAACTTTCCATATTCAAATATTGAATACTTTTTAATCATAATATTCAAATTGCTTCTCTATTTTTTGTGATGATACAAAAAATAAGAGTTGCAAAGCTGTGAAAGTTAATGCTAGTCCTCCTTTACTATTTTTTTTTGCTCAAATAGATTGGAATTATGGAAGAAAGGAAAGGAAAGGGGAGGGAGGGGAGGGAAAGAGAGAGGAGGGGAAGAAGGGAGGAAGGAAGAAGAGAAAGAGAGAAAGAGAGAGGCAGGAGGGACAGAAGGAGGGAAAAGCACAACATAAAAGGAGTTGCTCAGTAACAAATCCACAAGCTTTAAAAAATGAAATAAGTAAAATACAAATGAAATGACTACTGGTACAGTTTTGAATTTGGAAAGTATGTCACAGTGCATTATGATTAAATAGTTTTAAAAAGTGGGTACATATGGGGCACCTTGGTGGCTCCGTGAGTTAAAGCTTCTGCCTTCGGCTAAGGTCATGATCCCAGGGTCCTGGGATCAAGCCCCACATCAGGCTCTCTGCTCAGAGGGGAGCCTGCTTCCTCCTCTCTCTGTCTGCCTCTCTGCCTACTTGTGATCTCTGTCAAATAAATAAATAAAATCTTTTTTAAAAATGTGGGCATATAAACCATTTTTTTTTTCAAATGCTGGTTGATAATATTACCTACTTTTATCTATGACTCTCCTGGTTTCCTATCAAATTCTGACAAGCTGGGTACCATTACTTCAATGGGCTAGATATAAAGGAGCCTGGTTATAATATTGACTTTGCACGCAAATTTGGTTTTGAATCTCAACTCTGACACTCTGACTGGTGACCTTGGACAAGAAATTTAACTTCTGTAAACCTAATATTCCATAGTTTTAAAATAACCTTAGTAATAAGCGAACTCAGAGTCTTGTTGTGAATACTAAATGTGACAAATCATATAATGCTTAACTGGTTACTACCCTAGTTAGCAATAATTAGCATTTATTGTTGTTATAGAGAACGTTCTAGACAGATACATATCAAAAATTTATTGTAGAATGAATAAAATGTTTCTTCATTGGTGTTAAAATCTCTGCAAGAACTCTAGGGCCTAAGGAACAGTAGATTGGGGGACATTAACATTTAGGAACCCATGTTACCACTCCCTTGTCTTAATAACTTGATTGTGCATTAATATCAAATCCTAAGTTAAATCTAAGGGTTATCAAATGTAAGTGCAGGGGAAAGGAGTTAACATGCTTTATGCCCTTCCTATGTATCAGACCCCATTCAAGGTACATGATAAGTGCTATCACAACTTATTTCTCATATTGACTCATTTGCCCTGTTTTTCAGAGATGAAAAATATGACTCAGAGTGATAAATCAACGAGCCCAAGATTATGCATATAGTTAATGGAGGATTTGGGATTTGAAACTAGAGACATCTAGCTCAGAAACATTCTCTTTACACTCTGACATGCTGACTTCTATGCCTTGGATTCAGTGGATTTTACTCTAATTCTGAAACATCTGTCTCAGGGATGAGAAATCAAGTGGAACTGATTGTTTGATGCCCAGATAGCAGCAAAATACATATTGTGAAATGCAGATGTGATTCAAATTCCCAAAGTATTTGTTTTTTACCCAAGTAAATTTATTTATTTTTAATATCTTATTTTAAGAGCTTAATTTATTTTCATAGCAAAGCCTTAATTGACCTCTACAGAGGAGTATCAGGTATCTGTGACATTCTTCAAGGCTAAGGAGGATGTCTGCCAGGCATTGCTTAGTGGACTGGGAATAATGCAATAACATCCCAAAGCCAGAGAATTATCCTTGTAGTGTTTTTAAAATGACTTGTGGACTCAAAACAATGGCCTCTTACACCTACCCTTTTAAAATCAAATCATGCACATGTTATGACTGTGCATAAATGAAAAACTCTGAGGCAGCTTAAAGATGTAATGAATTTGCTAATTACATATTGGGATATCTCAGAACTCAAGCACAGGAATGAAACCAGACCTCAACCAGAAGGATTCAGTTAGTATATGAAAAGTACTCAGAAATCGGAAATCCACTTAAAAAAAAAAAAAAATCTCTGTTTCTGTGATATTGTGGAATAGCTTCTCTGTTTCTGTGTTCACTTTGTGAAATATGGCTATATAAAGCACCTAAGCATATCTTATATTTTGAAACACAATGTCTAGGCACTCACTTAATTTCTCTGAATTCTAATTCCAAATTACTGGGAAAGAAAATCTGAGCAGTCTACTCTAGATCGAGAAGTCAGTCATAACACAATTTAAGTCTCATTTGGGGCGGGGGGGGGAAGCTCTCGTGGTAGGAGAGATGGCCCTTTCAACGGGAAACAGCTATCTAACTTCTATACAGCATGTATGCATATCAGATATCTTACATATAAATTCAGACAACTCACTACCCATGTATAAACTTAGATTTTTAAAAAATTATAAAAAACACCAAAACCTATTGTAGATAACAAAATACCCTTCTAGCCCTAGCCATTTTTCTCCTAGTGGGTGTGTGTGTATGTGTGTGCATGTTAATGGTATGGAAATCATTTTGCCTCATTTTGTAAATTGGAGTATGTTACCTTAAACAGCAGCTGGATCATTTTCTGTATGTAAAACATAGAGTCAGTTTACTGAAGTAATGAGAATTTGGGCTAGACAAGGAAAAAGAGAGGTAAAGAATATGTCCAGGAAGATATATTGTGTATAATCACTTGAGCTTTCCTGGCAGATGGGGGCTCAATAAACAATAATGCTTTAATAATATTTGCACCTTGTGCAATTCTACTTTGGTTCCATCTTGCCTTTCCCTCTGCTGTGGTTAGCACATATCTGCCTTTGCAATGTAAAGTCAAAGGTGTCGGCTATAGTGAAAAGGAGACTGTGGTGTAGATGTCTCTTTATTAAGAACCAAGCAATGACATCTACGCTTTTATGTATGCTTGCTGACAGGCATTTATGATAATGACTTGCAAAGTTTGCTGACCCTGGTTTGACTCGATCTGTTCATTTCTGATTCATCCATTCCCATTAGAGTGCTTGTTTATGGATACAAATATTACTGTTAAAGAACACTAAAATTTTGTTTTTGAAAAATAAAGCCCTAACAAAAGCTAGATATTTTTTAAGCTGATAGGCTTTTGTTTTCTTATGTAATGATTTTGTAAGCCTTAAAATCTAGATACTAAGTTACCAAAAATCAAGTATTTTTCAGTTTAAAAAGCAACAAGTCATGCTTTTTAATGGTACACCTATCGTTGGAGCAAAACTAATTTTGTGGGGGAGAATGCTCTTAATTTATTCAAGTGATTAATTTTTCTGACCCATGTTAGGGCCAATTTAATGTTAAAACCTGTTTAACTATTAGGGCCTGCTTAGCCAGAGTGACTCCATATTGCCTAGGTAGCCATATTGTTGTTTACATCCACGGACTTCACTCCGGGAATAAATGCCCAGTAGTTCCTGGTATCGGTTCCGGGTATCGATTCCAGGAATCTATTGTTAAACGCCTTAACAATAGAAGCCACGTACCTTGGGTCAGCGGTTATGCTCTATAAAACCAGCCTGTGAGATCGGGAGGGGGTCGCTCTTTTCAGAGGCGTCCCTGGTCAGTCAGTCTGACTTCTAATTCTTGGCATAGAATAAAGCTTTGCATAACTTTCACTTTGTCTCAGTCTCTTTCCTTTCATAACAGACCCCAATAACCTATAGATTCATATTAATAAGAAATATAGTTTATAACTTTGCTAAACAAAGATTATATTTCTTATTTATTTTTTTAGTTCTAAAGAAATATATGTACCTAAATATATTCAGGAAAAGATTGAAGTGAGGATTTATATAATTTACAGTAGAAATTCAGAAAAATATAATAGTTATGGTTTAGGCCTTCACTTAGCTCTACTTTGCACTATAAGTTATTTAAATTTCTTGGCATCGTTTTAACTGAAGAATGACAAATAGTTTTTGCAGAACTTATTTAGTACATAACTGACAAAAATTAAGTATATTATATACTTCTTATTGTTAATAGCATTAGTAATGGTGACAGTAATAATGTAAAATTAAAGTATTAACTAATGAGTAGTGATAAATTAATATTACCAGTAATGAACTAAAAAGAAAGTGATGATGAATTTTAGAAATAGAGTAATTGATACTATTGCAGTAAATACATTCATTTCTAAATACATCTCATTGCCCAACTCCCATCTCCAAATTATGCAAAGAATATGACTAGAATCTGAAATAAGAACACTTATCTTTTGTTAATAAAAATGCTTATGGTTTGAAAAAATAAGCAAACAAAAACATCTCCTTTAGAACACAGTACATTGAGAAGTCCTAAAGAATTAATGAAATTAACTTAGAAAGAGTGAGAATAATAGAAGAAATATGGTCTTATATAAACCTAGAGATTTCAGAAAATAAAAATCTTAATATTTCAACTTAAACATAAGAAAATACTACTTTAAAATTGGTTTTTATACCTGGAAGAGATTTAAGAATCACCTAAAAAATTATGTCTTATAAAATGTTGAAAGAAGAAAGTAAAGAGAACAGAGAATGCCATTTGTTAGAAGAAGGATAAAGATGAACTGATTTTTGTTTTTTTCCTGTTGGACACGTAAGTAAGAACATGAACTGGAAATAACTAAGACCTAAGTGAAATGGAGATAACTGATTTACCTGATGAGTTCAAAATAATTGTTTTAAAAATGCTCACCAAGGCTAGAAAACAATTTGAGAATTTCAACAAACAGATAGAAAATACAAAAAAATAGTAAACAGAAATCACAGAGCTGAAGAATACAATAACTGAAGTGAAATTCAATAGAGGGCTTCAGGCACCCTAAATGAAGTAGAAGAAGGATCTGTGAAATCAGAGACAGGGCAGTGGCATTCATCCAATCAGAGGAGCAAAAAGAAAAAAAAAAAAGTTAAAATAGCTTAAGGCAAATATTAACAGACCTGAATGAAGAAGTAGATAGCAGTAAATACTTGTTAGGAAATTCAATACCCCACTTTTAACAATGGGTATATCATCCAGAATGAAAATGAATAAGGAAATATTGGATTAATTGCATGTTTGACCCAATGCCAATGGACATAACAGGTGTTTACAGATTATCCATCCAACAGCAACAATATACATTCTTCTTAGAGCCTATGGAACACTCTGAAGTATAAAACATATGTTAGGCACAAAAAAGTCTTAACAAATGTAAGAATATTAAAATCATACAAAGCATCTTTTTTCTATCACAATGGTGTGAAATTAGACATCAATTACAAGAAGAAATTGGAAAATTCACAAGTAAGTGGAGATGACACAACATACAACTGATCAACTACTGGACCAAAGAAGAAATCAAAAGAGAAATTTTTTTTTAAATCTTGAGAAAAAAGGAAATAGAAATGCAACATATCGAATCTTATAAGATGGGAAAAAAGCAGTACTTAGAGGGAAGTTCATAGCAATAAATGCCTACATTAAGGAAAAAAAAAAAGTTCTTGGGGCGCTTGGGTGGCTCAGTGGGTTAAAGCCTTTCTACCTTCGGTTCAGGTCATGATCCCAGGGTCCTGGGATCCAGCCCCAAGTCATTGGGCTCTTTGCTCAGTGGGGAGCCTGCTTCCTCCTCTCTCTGCCTGCCTCTCTTGCCAACTTGTGATCTCTGTCTGTCAAATAAATAAAATCTTTAAAAGAAAAACAAAGAGTTCTCAAATAATCTAACTTGAACCTGAAAGAACTAGAAAAAGAAGAGCAAACTAAGTCAATTTTAGTAGAAGGAAGGAAATAACAAAGATCAGAGTGGAAATAAATGAAATAGAGACTAAAAAGGTGATAGAAAAGGACAAAAAATATCAACTAAGAATTGCTTTTTGAAAATATAAACAAAATTAACATTTAGTAATACTCACAAAGGAAAAAAATGGAATCAAAATCGGAAATGAAAAAGGAGACATTATAACTGACATCACAGAAATACAATGTATTGTAAAAGACTACTATGAATAATTATACACCAACAAACTAGATAGCCTGAAAAAACAGAAAAATTCCTAGAAACATACAACCTACCAAGACAGAATTATGAGGAAATAGAAAATATGATCAAAATCTTCCAACAAGATTCCAGGACCAGATGGCTTCACCGGTTAATTCTTCCAAACACTTAAAGAATAATTCATATCAATCCTGTCAAACTCTTCTAAGTTTGAGAAACAGGAAGGACCTCATTTTATGAGGCCAACATTATCTTCAATAGGAAAACCAGACAAGGATATTACAAGAAAAGAAAATTATAGGCCAATATTCCTAATGAACATAGAGGCAAAAATCCTCAATAAAATATCAACAAATCAAACTCAGCAATTAAAAGGATCAATAAAAGAATCAATTAAAACTTAAAAAGTAAATGTTCTCAGCAATCTCGTCAAGCAGGGAACAAATCTCAACACAGTAAAGGCCATATATGCAAGCCCAGAGATAATATCATCATTTTAAAGCTTTTCCTCTAACTACAGGAATGAGATGATGTGCTCACTCTTGCAGCTGTCATTCAACAGAGTACTAGAGGATCTAGCCAGTATAATTAGGCAAGGAAAACAAAAGACATCAAAATCATAAAAGAAGGCATAAAACTGTCTCTACTCATAGATGACATGATATTATATATAGAAAACCCTAAAGTTGCCACCAAAAAAACTATGACTAATAAATAAATTCAGCAGTTACAGGATATGAAATCAATATACAAAAATTATTTTCATTTCTAAAATTAATAACAAGCTATCAAAGGAATTAAGAAAATTATCCAATAAAATACCTAGGGATAAATTTAACCAAGCAGATAAAAGATCTATTCTCTGAAAACTGTAAGAATTTATGAAAGAAATTTAAAAAGATACAAATAAATGGAGGGATATTCAGTCCTCATGGGTTGGAAGAATTAATATTGTTAAAATGGCCATACTACCAAAAGTTATCTACAGATTCAATGCAATCCCTATCCAAATTGTAATGGTATTTCTTACAGAAATAGAACAATTTTAAAATTTTTATGGAACCAGAAATTGCCAAAGCAATCCTGAGAAAGAACAAAGCTATAGGCATTACATTTATTGATGTCCAACTACATTACAAAACTGTGGTAATCAAAACAGTATGTTATTGGCATAAGAAGTTACATATGCATAAGTGGAACATAATAGACAGCCCCAAAATAAACCCATACATATATGGTCAATTAAATTATGACAAAGGAACTAGGAATATATAATGGGAGAAAGGATAGTCTCATCAGTAAATGGTATTGGCAAAACTGGAGAGACACATGCCAAAGAACAATACTGGACACCCATCTTAAACCACACACAAAAATCAACTCAAAATGGACTGAAGACTTGAACATAAGACCTGAAACCATAAAGCTCCTAGAAGAAAACACGGGTGGGGGTATGCTCCTTGACATCAGTCTTAGCAATGATTTTTTGGAATTGACAGGAAAGCAAAGACAACAAAAGTAAAAATACACAACTGGGAATTTATCGAACTGAAACCAGATTTTAGAGACCTTTTCCTATTGTAAAAGGTTGTAAAAACCAGTAAACCTATAACTCTCAAATATGTGTTTGTCCCCAGAGGAAGATCTTTTGAGAAAGTACTTAACATAGAGAACACAAGGCAGAGTGACACAGACAAATCCTGAGAACATCGCTCGAATGTTCCTTCTAACCTGTAATTTAAGGAGCTTACAAATTCTTTCTTTTTAGCTTTAAGTGGACTGAATTAAGGTTTTGTTATTTGCAACTAAGAATTCTGATGTAACTTTACCAGTTATCTGCTGCTGAGATGGAATTATGAAGAAACCCCTTTATGTTTTCTTTTCTCTAGTCTTGTGCATCTAATTTGTTCTGCAGTCATGTAGGACCCTAATATTAACTACCTACCCTTGATTTTTTTTCCTTCTTTTTTTGGAAATAGATATGACTTCAGAGAGAAAATATAGACACTGGCTAGCTAAATAATCAAGAAGAGCTCAGTATAAAACTTTATATAGCCATGACAACTTTATTGACTAGGTACATTGCACAGGGCATGGTTTTAGACATTTCACACTCACCAGTACTTTCCTTTAAGGATCCTGATAAACTCTGCAAGGTTTGTATTAATTGAGTAAATACTGGGATTCTAGAGGAAGAATTTGAAATTCATAGAGATTAAATAATATTGGCAACTCTGCATACTTAGTAAATCACAAGGTCAAGATTTAAACCAGGTCAGTCTAATTCCAAAATCAGGAATGTTTTAAGCTCTATTAGGCTCTATTACTAATGGGGGAAAGTCATAATTGCTTAGAAATGATGACATTTTATGAGAAGTATTTAAAACTGCACAGATATTTCACAGATAATACTGAGATTTAGCCCAGATGTAGAACAGGGCAGTTTTCCTCTGCTGTTTACACTGAGTATTCAATAGAGGTCTGGCTGTGAATATGCTTTAAATTGTTTCTCATTAAAATAATATTTGGCATATCTATATCTGCATAACAATTTTAGGTGAACTATATACCATATGGGGACTAACTTCACAATGCAGAACAGGGTAATTTAATACTTGCTAAATAGAATTTGTCCGTGCTAGGATTTTTTACAAAGAGCATTCCTAAATTCAGTGAAACTAAAATATCTCCATTCTGTATTTGTGTTATATTGAATATGATAAATAAGAATAAATATGATAAATAAGAGTAAAGATAGGTGTTTCTATTTCAGCAGTGACTCCTGCAAAGAAAGCATATCAATCACAAATAATTAAGTTGTCAGTTCCTAATTTAGAAAGAATATTCCACTGTAAGCCAGCAAATGTAAATATCAAAATAAAGAAAATTTTGGAAAACAAAACATAATGAGAGTGTCCTCTATTTCTGTTGTCACTGAAATTAAGGTTACTGTTCTCTTTATTTTATATATGTAACAAGTAGATCATTTATTAGCTACAAGAGCTCACATGTTTCAAGCAAACCATTTTACTGAATTTGGGCTGGACTTGTGCACTTACCTGAATAGCTTTATGACTTCCCTCCTGGTTCAAATATAAAATTGATCCTTGAAGGAAAATTTATAGTTAATCTTGGTTATGTCCTTGAGCTGTCTTCTAGTACACAGGAGTGAACCAAGCAAATGAAAGTCACATGTACCTGTCTAAAATTTGACATGATACTTGTTGGACTACTCAGATTTATGGAATAACTTCCACTGGCTTAACCTTATTCAGTTTAGAGCTTTTAGATAAAGCATTTGCTCCACGTAAGATTAGTAATTAGCTTACACATCACTATTTTCTGTCACCCCCACAAAAAACAACCACAGAAAGAAGCTATATTAAAGATCCTCTTAAGAATACCTGATATAAAGTTAGAGGATTAAAATTTTTTTCAAAGGTCAGTTTTTATTTGTTTATTTTTGGGTAAGTTATTGTTAAAGGAAGGCAAGGCAAATGTTTATTTTTCTGTATGAGGAAAATAATACAATCTTGCCTAGTGTGTTGCAATCTATTATCTTGAAAGAGGCAAGATGGGAGATATGCAGACATCACTAAAATATTGTAAAGACTTCTCTATAAAATGAATATTTATTCATGGGCATCTTAAAAATGTCAGTATAAATTATTGAATCTTTGTATTGCATTTGGCTGCTTAGAAAAATAGGATTAAAGGCAAGTGGAAGGCAATTTATGGAGGGCTGAAGATTGGCCATTTCTTGAGAGCAAAATAACCCAAATCTTGAATGATCTTGATGGAGAAGAGAAATTTAAGCAGAACTGAAAGGACAAAATGGAGACTTTTGTGAGAGCCATTGGAAATTGTGATGTCTTATTACTTCTCACAACTGCTTTTCCCCTTCAAAGAGAAGGAAATGACCTGGAGATCATATGATAAGGGTGATATGATGGAGATTAGGCCAAACTGAATTCTGTATACAACTTTTCAATATTGGGAAACAGAGGCTGAGCATGTCTGGGTGTTGCACGTGATTTCTTTCAGAATCAATGGCAACAAGAAGAGATAATAAATTCTGAGCTTATCTTCTCTGTGGTATAAAAATACACTGACACTGCAGGGGAACATGAAAGGACAGGGACCATGAATCCAGTATTTTCCAAGTGGTTTCTTCCTGTGGGTTTTAATTTTTTCCCCGAATTGTTAAGAATTCAGCCACCAAGACAAAGACCTTTTTAGTCTTCATAAATTGCATTTCAGTTGGTTAATCACAAACAGAATTGGAAAGGGGAAAAAAAACAACAACACTATGATCTTTCTCTTTCAGAGTATCTGGCATTGATTTATTGATGTGTTAGAAAGAAAAGTATCCCATAGTTACTGTATGACACTTCCTGGGACAACATTTTTATGACAAAAACTCAACTGGTGGGTATATAAAAAATAATGATGAGAGAAATCTGTGCATGGTATAAAGATGTAAGTGTCTTCATAAATCTATGAGAAGTATAAGTATCTTTGAACAGTAATCAAGGAAGCAATGTACTCTCAAAATGAGCATATAAATAAGGCCTTGTACTTATAGTTCTAAATCTGAGCTTGATAATCTTTAGAATGAAGCTGTTTGCACCTTGAAATTTTTATAGTTATACCTTCATGAGTACAAACACTCATTTTTGTATTTCATTCAGGAGACTCTTTCTGAACACCAACTATATATAAGGAAATGCGAAAGATTTAAAAAACTGTCTTAATCCCTGCTGTCAAAAATTTTAGTAGCATAGAAGGAGAAATAATATGTGTACTCAAGTCATTACAGCAAAAAGACATTGCATCTTAAGTGCATAAGATTAATTTAAAGTGCTATAAGTTTAGTTCTGTGATTCTTAAGAGTGTACACTAGAATTCAGGAGGTTAAGGGTAAAACCCAGGCATGTGCATTTTATTTATTTTTTTATTTATTTATTAAATATTTTATTTATTTATTTGACAGAGAGAGATTACATATAGGCAGAGAGGCAGGCAGAGAGAGAGAGGAGGAGGCAGGCTCCTCGCTGAGCAGAGAGCCTGATGCGGGACTTGATCCCAGGACCCTGAGATCATGACCTGAGCCGAAGGCAGCGGCTTAACCCACTGAGCCACCCAGTCGCCCGAGGCATGTGCATTTTAAAACAAACAAACAAACAAACAAACAAACAACCTTTCTTCTCTGCCTGACCTTAAAATATAGTCATTCTTTTTAACTCTTACCTGGGCCTCCTTTTCTTCTCACTGTATGAGTAGTATTATACTTTCAAAAGTTTTGCATTGTGAGGAAGTGCACATAAATGTGTGAAGAGGCAGTATAAAATTAATACGAAGTGATACAGCTTAGAGAGATCATTCAAATTCAGTTTCAAACAATCACATTCAGATTTATAAAAGACATTCTTTGTTCAAGCAGAGTAAGCCTGTTGACATTTGGCCCAGAGCTCAAGAGTTGTGATTTTA
Organism: Mustela erminea; assembly: GCF_009829155.1. NCBI lineage: Eukaryota > Metazoa > Chordata > Mammalia > Carnivora > Mustelidae > Mustela > Mustela erminea. Next base: position 50,143,042 of record NC_045623.1, on the reverse strand, counting down.
TATTTTCTTTAAACATGACATTCTCTCCCCACTATTTTGATTGACATCTATGTTTTCTAATTCTAATATAACACTGATTATTCAATACATAGTTATGGATACCTATGTATTAAGTTCTATACAAGACGCCAAACATCAGACAAGTCAAGACCAATATGGTCCCTGCACTTTTGGAGCTTGAGACCTAGCAATAAAGTAAGTGATTACACATGAATGACACTTTGGGGTTGAGGATGAGGATTAACGTTCTAGTCACAGACATTCATGTGGAGGAATCATGTGCCGAGTGAAAGAGCTTGGGTCTTCTCAAAACTGTATGGAAGTCTGAGTTTATTTTTAAATGAGAATGAGAAGGAGACTTGGAATGAGAATAAGGTGGAGTGTCAGGAGCTACATTTTTCAAGGTGCTGTGGAAAGCCATTGAATGTATAACCACTACCCTGTGCTCTGTGGGAGAGCCTTCCTTGCCTACTATTAATAGCTTGGGTTTCAAGTAATAACACTGCCAGATTTTCAGGTATTGACAACATGAGATATTTAAAAACTTCATTCTTATCCTCAGTTGAGTCCTCTTTTCCTGGAGAAAAGGCTGTTTGAGGTAATCTGAGGGCCTATAGTCAAAAGCAGTGAGAAGCAGAATTCCAAGATGACCCCTCAAGGTACCCAGTTCCTGAATGTTCACTAAAACAATTTAATCTAGATCCTGCTATGAAGGGATTTTTCAGATCTAATTTAAGTCCCAACTCAGGAGACTTTAATATAGGGAGATTATCTGTGTGGGTCTGACTTAATCAGTAACCCTTTTCAAAACAGAGAGTTTTCTTTGGTGGGTTACAGAAGAGAAATCAGAGGTTTGAGGCATGGGGTGGGTCGGCACTCAATGTGCCATCAGTGGCTTGAAGATAAAAGAGAGCATATGAAAAAGACTTCAGAGTAGCCTCTAGGAGTTAGAAGCAACCCCCAGTTAATAGCTAGCAAGGAAACTGGGGCCTCAGACTTACATCCACAAAGGAATGAAGTCTTGTATCAAAAATGAGCTGACTATTTTCCCCCAGAACCCCCAGAAAACTCAGTTCTGCCGATATCCTTATTTCCCCTTGTGATACCTTAACGAGAGAATAAAGCTATTCCATTTCAGACTTTTGACCCACAACACTATATTTTCCCTTAAGCTATTAAGTTTGTGATAATTTGTTATAGGGCAATAGAAAACAGGAAGCATGGTCTTGTTTCACCTGGGTCTTTCTATCCTCCTCTTCCTGTGAGTAAGTTGCTTCTGGTTTCTCTAGGTATTAGGCAGGGGATAAAGGTGGGTAGGAGGCTTGAAAGGAAAGATAAGGTGGTTTTTTTTTTTTTAAGATTTTATTTATTTATTTGACAGAGAGAGATCACAAGTAGGCAGAGAGGCAGGCAGAGAGAGAGAGAGGAGGAAGCAGGCTCTCTGCTGAGCAGAGAGCCCGATGCGGGACTCGATCCCAGGACCCCGAGATCATGACTTGAGCTGAAGGCAGCAGCTTAACCCACTGAGCCACCCAGGCGCCCAAGATAAGGTGTTTTTAAATGACCCAAGTCAAGCTGCCTTTCTAGATTCATGTGAAAACAAACTGTTCTTCTTCTGCCAAATGGTTATTACAGCTTGAAAGATGAAATATCCTGCCTTCTGACTTCTCTGGGTGAAAAGCAGGTATCATTTTCTGTGATCATGAATGCTACAAATTTCTGAGGACACATGCCAGTTTTTCCCAAGAACTTTCATACTGTTCTATACTCCCAGCATCCCAATGGAAATAAAGCAAAGGCTACCTTTCCTTGTCAGAGGCATTTCTCTTTCTATGAGTGATTATTTTGGGTTTCCCTCATATTGTATATATGTATACATATATGTGTACATATATGTATATATATGTATATTACATATTATAAAATAAATATTTTCAGATGACTAGATGTGAGGAGTAGGAAAAAGGAAGAATTCTCAAGCTTCAGTTTCTCACTTGAGAAACGTGATGGGAACTCATAACATTTGGGAGGGGAATATAGTCAAAATATAGGAATATAGTCTAAAGGATGGATGAGAGTTCCCATTTGGTCACATCAAGTTAAAATTATTAAGAAAATATCTTAAATACCTGGGTGACTCAAACGGTGGAGCATCTGACTCTGAATTTTTGTCTCAGGTCATGATCTCATGGATGGTGAGATCCAACCCCATGTGGGGTTCCATGCTCAGCATGGAGTCTGCTTGAGATTCTCTCTTCCCTTCTCCTTCTGTCCTTCCCCCTACTTGAATATTTTCTCTCTAAATAAAATCTTTAAAAATCATTAAAAATTTAAAGAAAACATCTTAATTGCTATACCCCAACTCCTGCCTACCTCCTATTGCAATTACCCTCATTATCTTTCTGCTGTGTTCTAACTTCCTAGTTGAGAAAGTACAATAAATCTGGTTAATAACAATCCTGAGAAGACCCATTCCTATGATTTTCCTATTTTTGAAAAGAAATATAAGGTTGCTTTTCCCAAAAGTGTGATTTTATTTATTTTTTCCATTATTTGTCATTTCTATCCTGATAGTCATGATTTAGTTAATAACTCTTTCCTCCATTGCTTCTTCTATCTTCCACGAGCTAAAATTATTGTCCAAAGAAGAGAAAACTGTTTCAGATCCCCATTTTAAAGAGTGTTAAAATTTTATGGGGTGCCTGGATGGCTTAGTCATTTAAGCATTTGCCTTTGGCTCAGGTCATGGTCCCAAGGTCCTGGGATGGAGTCCCGCATTGAGCTCCCTGTTTGGTTGGAGTCTGCTTCTCTCTCTCTCCCTCCATCCCTCCTTATGCTTGTGCTCTTTATCCTTTTTTTTTTTTTTTAAAGATTTTATTTATTTGACAGATCACAAGTAGGCAGGGAGGCAGGCAGAGAAAGAGAGAGGAAGGGAAGCAGGTTCCCCGCTGAGCAGAGAACCCGAGGCGGGGCTCAATCCCAGGACCCAGAGGCTTTAACCCACTGAGCCACCCAGGCTCCCCTTGTGCTCTTTATCTTACTTGTTCTCTCTCTCTCAAATAAATAGAATAAAATCTTAAAATAAAGAGTGTTAAAATTTTAAAAGGAAAACAGCCAAGTGATTGTTCAAAAAAAGAAAAACAAAAAATGCAGAGCAGAAACAAAAGAAATCACTTCTGTATCTAGCATAATCATCATTTTCTTTTTGTACAGCTTTCAAAATCAATGGCAACAATACAAAATCCATCCTATTTCTGAAAGGGTTAGTAGGCAATTTGTGAATACCCACTGGTAGGTATGGGTAATCATCTCTAATTAGAATATATTAGACTGTACATCTTTTTAATTGCTATGTGTTTTCTGACTTCCTGGTCAACAAAGAAGAAATACTGATCTAACACCTAAAGAACACAATACATCACCATTGCCAGGGCAACATCACTGGGAATAAATCCCGAGACAGACTATCATAAGTGTTTTGTGATTTCCATGATAGCGAAACTAAAAGTAAAAAGTGATTCTCTGAGGTGGGCTATGAAAAACTGCAAAATGCTATCAAATATCTCTTCCAGTGTGCATTATTTTATTAATAATATGGTGTATTTAATGGGTTTTCCTCTATGGGGGTTTATTTTTCGTTTTGAGCTGCAGTAAGATTAAGATGGAAAAACTGGTTTAAACCACATGGTCATAGTCACTTTTTAAAAAAAATTAAAAACAATCACAAGTAAAAGTACATTTTTGGAGGCTCCTGGGTGGCTCAGTAGATTAAGCCTCTGCATTTGGCTCAAGTCATGATCTCAGTGTCCTGGGATCGAATCCTGCATCAGGCTCTCTGCTTGGCAGGGAGCCTGCTTCCTTCTCTCTTTCTTTCTCTGCCTACTTGTGATCTCTGTCTGTCAAATAAATAAATATAATATTTTTTAAAAATACATCTTTTAAACCTAGTGCTAAATATTGCAATCTCTAACATTTATAGGGGGACTTTAAATTAGAATAATTTAAAGATGGAGGAAACAAAGGTACAGAAGGGCTAAATAAGTTGCTCGAGGTCACTGCACTAGTAAGTAGCAGAGCTGTAATTTAAACCAAGGCACTCTGTTTCCTGAACTACATTTTTAACCTCATGTTAAAACTGCCTCAACTGGATAATGCAAAAAAACCAAACATACACATTCTGTATACAAAGCAGACATAGGATCATTTCGCTGTTGTCACAAAAATTTGTTCTCTCTTTTTGAAGTGTTCAGAGTGATTTGCATGTCACATTAGATAAATTTCCATGATTATATGTCTATCAATCTCTCTCCTTAGCAAGAAACATATAAACACATACAGTTTGCATGCTTTAAAATTATATAAATGAGTATCTTTGATCATGATTTAATGATTGTAAATAATACTTATATAGCCATTTCCTTGGAGTTTTATTTCTTGATTAGATGCAATAAAAATCTTTGCAAATATTTTTGCTGAATAATTTCCACTACGATAATTTAATGGGGCTGGGATAGCAATGAGAAGATGCAGTAATTTCCAATAGAATTTACTCTAATTTTTTTAAAAAAATTACATTATGTTTATAAGGACATCTAAGGCATAAATAATAGCCTAGCTTAAGGTCATATATATGATAAATATTAAACAAATCTATTTCCCAAAATATCTACTAAATTTGAGGTAATGGTTTCCTTCTCCAAAACCCTTCTAAGTATACAATGGTTTTCAGTGGGGTCCCTATTAGCACATTTGATGGGAAAACTCTTCATTCTGCACAGCTCTGACATATATTGTAGGACATTTAGCATGTATGTCTCCAGGTCACTGCAAGCCAGAGCTAACTAAAACTGCCCCCACATTTGCAAATGACCCTGATGGAGAACAACCAAAGGAATTAGGGGAAAACCATTTCTACCACTTACCTATCCATTCTTCTCCTTCTCCATTCACAACAGAGGCATTTGAACACTCCACAGGTGGCACTTAAAAAAAATGCAGAAAGAGGTCTATTAGGCATCCTTGAGAAAAAACAAAGGGAAGAAAATGATAAAAAAAAAAACCCTGACGTGATGGATCTTCCTCATGACAGATGCAGCCGGACAGAGAGCATGATAATGGCCATGTGTGGACTGTGGTTTGATGGTTGTAGCATCCTTTTTTTTCCAGTAGTTTGTTCTTACAAGTGAATGTTATAGAAAGGGCAGATAGCCATGGAGCACCATCCAAGTGAACAAGTACGCAGCAAGGTCCCCACTCTTTGTCAAGACTTCAGGCTTATCATAGTCCTCTTTGCATGTCTCCTTGCATCACGTTGCTTTTGTACATAACAGTTAGTTGTCGGTCACAGGCTATTTCTTCTAGGGTTTGGGAGCTTAATTCTTATGACCCGATTTGCTTGATCAAAATGAGAGCATAGAGAGTAGCACTCTGAGATATAAATTTTCATTTGTGTTCTGAGAAGTATAAAATTACCTCTAATTCAATGTCTTTTTAAAACTAAAACATTAAAATGTAATCTGTAGCTCAATAAACTAAACTTAAGCATATTCGGTGTGGTTCTCCACGTAACTTTCCTAACATGCAATCATCATGTAACAGAGCACTCAATGCATTTATCATCTACATAAGTTATATTAGTCATGGGCCAATATGTCAAATTTTCTTTTGTTATCTTGAATTGTTATTGGAATTTACTTAACATGTCATAGTAATTACTCATAGCAATCAGGAGCTGTGTTTTATTCTTCCCTGTGTTACCTACAGACCCTGGCACAAGGCCAGGAGTTAAAATATTCATTGTATATATTTTATTTGAAATATTTGTATTTCCCTTCAGCTTTTAGCCATGATATGCAAGAATTATCTTCTGTAAAATCTCTTCACTCTTTTGCACTCATCTACAGCCAATTATTAAGACATCTATGCTCTATGTCAATAAGATGAACAGCATTATGAATCACCAGCCAACTTCATTACTAGCTTTGGCATTGTCAGGTTTTTTTTTTTTTTTTTTTTTTTTTTAACAAACTGTTAACAGATGAAGTAATAAGAGTATTAGAAAATACATTGCCTGTAGGAGCTGTTATTATTGAGGGCAAAGGGAAGGGAGTTTATACATTTCTCAGAAATATTAATAATTAAAGATTCCCTTAAATTAGAGTCACCTTGTAGCTGAAGCCACAACTTAAAAAAAAAGTTTTTGCCATGGTTTCTATTTGAAGCTGTATTGTGTAACTTAATTGTAAGTTCTATGCCAATTGAAGATGTTTAAAATGTATTTATTGTGATGAGTTGACACATGGTCATTTTTCAATATATTAATTTAGCTACACTAGTGATAATGATGATGTCAATAAAACTTTTTTGTTTGTCATATATAAATCACAACTAAATCTGAAACTGCATTAGAAACTGCTTACTTTAAAAACGGTATTATTAAAATACATGAGGGGGTATTTTTTGGTAGCATTGCCTTATTATTTTAATATTTAAAGAACGAAAATGAGGCGGCGCCTGGGTGGCTCAGTGGGTTAAAGCCGCTGCCTTCGGCTCAGGTCATGATCCCAGGGTCCTGGGATCGAGCCCCACATCGGGCTCTCTGCTCAGCAGGGAGCCTGCTTCCTCCTCTCTCTGCCTGCCTCTCTGCCTACTTGTGATCTCTCTCTGTCAAATAAATAAATAAAATCTTAAAAAAAAAAAAAAGAATGAAAATGATGTCCTAAATTTTAAATAAATAAACAGGAATTTATATTGCTGGCTGTTAGGGCTTGCCTTAAGCACAATTGTGAACATACTAGAAAGGTCAAAAGGCACCAGCTGCCATTATGAGAATATATGCATTGGTTCTCCAATACTTCTGCTAAAAGTTTCTCTGCTTGGGATGGACTCTGGTTCAAATGTCACTTTCTCAACTGATTTGCCATGTCACTATCAAAGCTACCATGTCTGTTTCATACCGCTGTCTTTCTTAAGAAACTAATATAATAAATGTTAGCTGATGGTTTCACTACATAAATCCATTACCCCATTCCAGGAAACATATTTACTCGTGGAAAGAAGGTTAGTGGAAATGTAACCGTTTGTTCTCCCTTTTCTGGCAGATTTTACGAACATCGAAGCAGCACACTCAATTTCCCTTCTAAAAGAAAGCAACCAGGAACACGGTCCTTTTCACAGGTGGTCAGGTTTTTTGTCACCTGACAGGGTTACTGGGATACAATTACTAGACTGGGAGCCTGCACCCTAGCAAAGATAACCATTCCTAAACCTGCTTGGAAGAAGAATGTTGCTTAATAGTGTTGTCTCTAGAAAGTGACCAACTGATATAATTAGATCATATCACTTGGGGAATTTAAATATGGAGCAGAGAGAGAAAGAGGGAACCACAGTAAGAGATGATGGAAGGAAGGAGTAGGCACAGAAGCAGAAAAGTGGAAAGGAGGAAAAGGGATTTACTGTTGCCAAGTCCCTAAGTAGGGCTATTAGATGTTCTCTGTTCAAAGAAAAACAATCTGACTAGGTCACTAAAGCTGATAATTGATCAGTGCTCCAGAACTACTGCTGTATCCAGAAGGGCAAAGTGTACTGATTCAAATTTTCCTGTTATGACACTTTCTTGGGTGCCATTCTTTCCATGTAGCTTTAAAATAAAATCCCTTTTATGAGGTGACTTCTGCATCACTACTCCACTGTAATTTGTACAATTTCAGCTAATAATATTCTTTCAATTACTTCTTCCCCCATTCCATAGGTTTGATGGTACTATCTCCACGAATGCATAGAATTTTATACCAGAGCTCACAAGAGTCTAGCTGCATAACTGTGGTTGCCTCTACTCATTTTATCTTTTTTTTTTTAAGATTTTTTTTAAATTTATTTGACAGAGAGAGATCACAAGTAGGCAGAGAGGCAAACAGAGAGAGAGGAAGGAAAGCAGGCTCCCTCTGAGCAGAGAGTCCGATGCGGGGCTTGATCCCAGGATCCCGGGATCATGACCTGAGCCGAAGGCAGAGGCTTAACCCACTGAGCCACCCAGGCGCCCCTCATTTTATGTTTAATTTATAGTTCCAAAGTCCTGGTACTTTGAACTGAGACTTGTGTTTGTTTTAACTTACTGTTAATTAACCTAGTACACACTTATAGAAACATTGCTTCTATTAAATACTGCTCTTGTCTTTATTCTTGTTTCTGAATCTCCATTTGTATGAGTAATACTTAACGAATTCTTGAGGAATATAGAATGTGATTTTTACTTCCTTCAGAAGGAGAAACTGTCACCCATATCATTTTAGCACTCAACTTAAGTGGGTACTGTACTTTTAAAAACTATTTATTTATTTATTTTAGAAAGAGAGGGAGGGGGAGAGGGAGGGGCAGAGGGAGAGGGAAAGGGAGACAGAATCTTCAAGCAGACTCTCCATTCAATACAGAGCCCTGCCATGCAGGCTCAATGCCAGAAACCTTAGATCATGACCTGAGTTGAAATCAAGAGTTGGTGGCTTAACCAACTGAGTCACCCCATGTGTACTATACTTTCTGAGGGCCTTCTCTGACCTGAGGAATATACTGAGCCCCTCACATGGAATATGTGGAAGTATAGGAGGCAGAACATACCCAGGAGCAACTCTTAAAAAGTGATGAAGGAGAACTGACAAATAGACACACCATCTTCCTGGCCATCTATATCTCTATCTATCTCTATCTATCCATATCATCTATAGCTGTATCTATAGCCATAGTGTTCCAGACATTCCCAGTGGGACTGAGTCCTACTTGCTGAAAATGATATCTTGCTAAGACCCTATATTGCTTTTCTTATCTTGTCTTTCCTCATTACCCTATTGTTACTTTCTAGGATTGCCTTAAATATTTGTCTCAGGGACTGTTTCAAGGGAATCCAACTAATGATACTTTATTACATTTCAATGTCATTTTATAGTTGAAGCTTAGGCAAAGCTCCCATATACAAAATTCAGGTCATTTCCTTATTTTAAGAGTTAAAAGTACATTTTTTTCAGGGAGTGTAAAATAAAGAGATGTAGTTGGCAACTTATAAATCTCTCTCACATATAAGCAAGCACCTTTCAACACTAGTTCCATTAAAGTATAAATACATGCAAATATACATCTTAACACTCACTTTTCTGTACTTTCCTCAAGTTAAACTAGAACATGTAATGTCTAATTTAGGTCATCATCTACAGAAGGGATATCCTAGCAGGGTAATTGAGTCAGTAACTTTAAAAAAATATATACTTCCAAAGTCCTAGAACTTGTTGATGAGGAAGCATAAAATGACATGTTTCTTTGTCCTATACAAATATATATATACAAAGAACTTGTGAATCTGGAATAGGATACAATAGTTTATAATGATGATGTCAAAATCATGTTGAAGTACGCAGTAAGTTATTTAGTGAAAGTAATTTGTAGTTATATATTTTATCAACTTTATTGAAAAGTGTCATATAATAAGCTGCACTTATTTAAAATTATTTAATTTGATAAGTTTTGATGTAGTTATATAACAGTGAAACCATACCCACAAGTAAGAAAATGAACATATCTATCATTACCAGATTTCTTTCCATTAAAGAGTCATCTCTCCCCCACTCCTCCCCTTTACAGGGAAACATTCATCTGCTTTCTGACAATCCAGATTACTTACAGTTTTCCAGAACTTCTTATGAGTAAAACTATATTCTTTATGTCAGTCTTCTTTTACTTGACATAAACATATTGGGATCAATCCATGTTGTAGCATGTACTTATAGTTTTTATTAATTTTTATTGCTGAGTAACACTACATTGTACGAGTATATCACAATTTGTTTATCCATTCACTTGTTGACAGGGTTGCTACCAGACTTTTGGCTAATATTAAATAAACTGTTCTGATCAGTCACGCACAAGTCTTTTGTACAAACAGATGTTCTTATTTATCTAGGGTAAACACTAAGAAAAGAATGGCTAGATGATATGTTAGTTATATATTTTTTGGATACATTAAGAACTTGCAACCATTTTCCAAAGTGGATTTTATATTCTCAACATCAGTGTATAAGAATTTCAGTTCTTCTTTTCTCTTCCTTTTTTTGATATGTTTTATTTTTAATTTTTTTACTTTAAATTTTTGTTTTAATTTTAGTTAGTATACAATATTATATTAGTTTCAGGATTTCAGGGGCACACTATAGTGATTCAACACTCCATACAACACCCAGTGCTCATCACGAGGGTATTCCTTAATCCCCGTCACCTATTTAAATAATCGCTCGTTCCTTCCCAGTTCGTAACCATCAGTTTGTTCCCTATAGTTAAGAATCTATTTCTTTTTTTTTTTAAGATTTTATTTATTTATTTGACAGACAGGGATCACAAGTAGGCAGAGAGGCAGGCAGAGAGAGAGAGGGAGAAGCAGGCTCACCGCTGAGCGCCCAATGTGGGGCTCGATCCCACAACCCTGATATCATGGCCTGAGCTGAGGGCAGAGGCTTTAACCCAGAGACAGACAGGTGCCCCAAGAATCTATTTCTTACTTTCTCTCTCTCTCTCTCTCTTTCTCTCTCTCATTTTCTCCCTTTGCTTGTTCTGTTTCTTAAATTCCACATAAGTGAAATCTTATGGCATTTGTCTTTTTCAGACTAATTTTGCTGCACATTATATTCTCTAGCTCTATCCATGTTATTGGAAATGGCAAGATTTCATTCCTTTATTAATTTTTTAAATTTATTTTCAGTGTACCAGAATTCATTGTTTATGCACCACACCCAGTGTTCCATACAACATGTGCCCTCCACAATCCCCACCACCAGGCTCACCCAACCTCCCACCCCCTGCCCCTTCAAAACCCTCAGATTGTTTTTCAGAGTCCACAGTCTCTCATGGTTCGTCTCCCCCTCCAATTTCCCCCAACTCATTCCTTTTATGGCTGAATAATATTCGTGTGTGTGTGTGTGTGATCTTTTTTATTTTTTTATTTTATTTTTTTAAATTTATTTGACAGACAGAGATCACAGGTAGGCAGAGAGGCAGGCAGAGAGAGAGGAAGGAAAGCAGACTCCCTGCTAAGCAGAGAGCCCAATGCGGGGCTCCATCCCAGGACCCTGGGATCATGACCTGAGCCGAAAGCAGAGGCTTTAACCCACTGAGCCACCCAGGTGCCCCTGTGACATCTTTTTTATCCATGCGTCAATCAATGGACACTTGGACTTCTTCCTTATCTTAGCTATTGTAGCTAACACTGCTATAAGCATAAAGATGCATGCATCCCTTTGAATTCATGTTTTTGTATTCTTTTGGTAAATACCTCGTACTGCAATTGCTGGATCATAAGGTAGTTCTATGTTTAACTTTTTGAGGAAACTCTATACTGCACTTGAGAATGGCTGTCGCAGTTTACATTCTCAAAAAGAGTGCAGAGGCATTCCTTTTTCTCCACATCCTCACCAACATCTGTTTCTTGCCATTTTGACAGATGTAAGATGATATCTCATTGTAGTTTTGATTTGGATTTCCATGATGGTAAGTGATGGTGAGCATATTTTCATATGTCTATTGATCATCTGTAGGTCTTTTTGGGAGATATGTCTGTTCATGTCTTCTATTTTTAAATTGCATTATTTTGGGGGGAGTACTGGGTTTCATAAGGTCTTTAAATATTTTGGGTACTAGCCCTTTATCAGATATGTCACTTGCAGATATCATCTCCCGGAGAATTTTAGTTTTATGCCCTTGTCAACATGTGGTAAGCTCAAACTTATTTGTTTGTTTATATTTTAGCAATTCTTGTAAGTATGTAGTGTTGTCTCATTATGGTTATAATTTTCACTTAACAGATAACTGGTTATGTTGCCCATCTTTGAGTCTGTTTGCTATCTATATTTCATTTATCTATCTATCATTTATGTAATTTATCTGTAGGTGTCTTTGGAAGTGTCTGTTCAACTTTTTTCCTATTTAAAAAATTGGATTGTTTCTTTCTGGATCACTGAGTTTCAAGGATTCTCTATATATTCTATATTAAAGTCATTTATCAATATTTTATTTGAAAATATTTTTGCCTAGTCTGTGTCTTCACTCCTCATTCTCCTAATACTTCCTTTAGAAGAGCATAAGTTTTTAATTAAATGAAGCCAAATATATTTTTCTTTTACAAATTACACTTTTTGCCATATTCTAAAATTATTAGCTAACCCAATGTCACAAATTTCTCAAATATTTACTTCATAATCTTCTTAGTTTTCCATCTTAAATAAGTGCTATGATTCATTTAGGACCTGACAATTGTACTGTTGGGTATTTACCCCAAAGATAGAGATATAGTGAAAAGAAAGGCAATGTTCATAGCAGCAATGGCCACAATCATGTGTATGGTATAATGTATGTAACTTAAGTTTATTTTATTTTGCACATTCAGTTGTTCCAATTCCATTTGTTGAAAAGACTATCTTCATTGACTTGCCTAAGTACCTTTGTCAAAAATCAGCTTTCTATATGTTAGACCTATGCCTGAACTATACAATTATCTTGATATAATTTTGATATTATTAATGACAACACCACACAATTTGATTACAAAATCTTTTTTATTGTGTTATGTTAGTCACCATACACTACATCATTGGTTTTTGATGTAGTGTTCCAATATTCATTGTTTACATATAACATCCAGTGCACCATGCAATATGTGCTCTCCTTAATACCCACAACCAGGCTCACCCATCCCCTACTCCCTTCCCCTCTAAAACCCTCAGTTTGTTTCTTAGAGTCCACAGTCTCTCATGGTTCATCTCTCCCTCCAATTTCCCCCCTTTCACTTTTCCTTTCCTTTTCCTAATGTCTTCCATGTTATTCCTTGTGTTCCACAAGTAAGTAAAACCATATGATAATTGACTTTCTCTGCTTGACTTATTTCATTCAGCATAATTTCCTCCAGTCCCATCCACGTTGATGCTAAAGTTGGGTATTCATCCTTTCTGATGGCTGAGTAATATTCCATTGTATACATGGACCATGTCTTCTTTATCCATTCATCTCTTGAAGGGCATCTCAGCTCTTTTCACAGTTTGGCAATTGTGGACATTTCTTCTATGAACATTGGGGTACATATGGCCCTTCTTTTCACTACATCTTTATCTTTGGGGTAAATACCCAACAGTGCAATTGTCAGGTCATAGGGTAGTTCTATTTTTATTTTTTTGAGGGGTCTCCACACTATTTTCCCAAGTGGCTGCACCAACTTGCATTCCCACCAAGAGTGTAAGAGGGTTCCCCTTTCTCCACAACATCTCCAACATTTATTGTTTCTTGCCTTGTTAATTTTTGCCATTCTAACTGGTGGTATCTCCATATGGTTTTGATTTGAATTTCCCTAATGGCTAATGGTGACAAAATACAGCATCATTTCCTGATGAAAACTCTTCAGAGTACAGGGATAGAAGGAAAATTCCTCACTTTCATAAAATCCATCTATGAAAAACCCACAGTGAGGGTTTTCTCAATGGGGAAAAGCTGAGAGCCTTCCCACTGAGATTAGGAATACAATAAAGATGCCCACTCTTGCCATTATTGTTCAACATAGTACTAGGTGTCCTAACAACAGCAATCAGACAACAAAAAGAACTAAAATGTATTTAAATTGGCAAAGAAGATATCAAACTCTCTCTCTTCACAGATGGCATGATACTTAATGTGGAAAACCCAAAAGACTCCACCCCAAAAATACTAGAACTCATACAACAATTCACTAATATGGCAGGACACAAAATCAATGCACAGAAATCAGTTTTCTTTTTTATACACTAACAATGAAACTGTAGAAAAGGAATTAGAGATTTGATTCCATTCACAATAGCACCCAAAACCATAAGCTACCTTGGAATAAACCTAACCAAAGAGGTAAAGGATCTACACTTGAGGAACTTCAGAACACTCATGAAACAAATTGAAGACACAAAAAAGATGGAAAAACATTCCGTGCTCGTGGATCAGAAGAATAAACATTGTTAAAATGTCTATGCTGCCCAGAGCAATCTATACTTTCAACACCATCCGGATCAAAATACCATCAGCATTTTTCAAAGTGCTGGAACAAACAATCCTAAAATTTGTATGGAACCAGAAAAGACCTCGAATCACCAAGGAAATGTTGAAAAAGAAAAGCAAAGCTGGGGGTATCACGTTGCCTGATTGAAGACTCTTTATAAAGAACCTTGAAATAAGTAGTTTTTGTTTGCTTTTCTAAATTTGTTCTTTGTATTTTCATATGATTTTAGAAATAGTTTTTAATTTCTAAAAAAGAAAGCCTACTAGACTTTAGGTTGGGATTGTATTAATTTCATAGATTAAGTTGGGAATAAATTTCATCTTAGTGATATTTGAGTCTTGTAACCTACAACCAAGGTATATCTCTCCATTCATTAAGTCATATTTAAGTTTTCTCAGCAATATCTTGCAGTTTTTCTGTAGAGATCTATCACATTTTTTGTCAGGTTTCTCTGTAGGTATTTCAAATTTCTGGTGTTATTTTAAATGGTTTTGTTTAAATTTTATTTTCTGGTTTATTTTCTTAATGATGTTAGTATAAAATATCAGTAATTTTTGGTATTGGTCTTCTACCTTGGGATCCTGTTAAACTCACTTGGTTGTAGTAGTTTACAGATATTCTATAGAGATGATCATATTGTCTGCAAATAAAGAATTTCAATTCTTTCATTCTTAGATGGTTGCATGGACTCTTTTTTTTTTTTTTCTTTCCTTATTGCATTGGGTTGGAGTTCCAGTATAACATTGAATAGAAGTGGTAAGAATGAACATTATTGTCTTGTTACTGACTTTAGATAGAACACATTTATTCATTCGTCATTAAGTAAGATATAACCTTTGTGGTTTTCATAGATCTTTTTTTATCAAGTTGAAGTTTCTGTATAGTTTTTGTGTAATGTATGACTGCTTTTGGTATCAGGATAATACCAGCTTCATAAAATAGTTGGAAAGTATTATTTCCTTTCTATTTTTGACAAGAGTTTATGTGGAATTTTTTTTTTTTTCTTAAATGTTTGGCAAAATTCACCAAAGAACCCATTTTGGTTTGACTTGTTTTTGTTGTTAGGAGGTTTTTTACAAATTGCATTTCTTTTATAGATGTAGAAATATTCAGGATATTTCCATCTGAATGAGCTCTTGTCTTTTGTCATTTCATCTAAATTGTCAGGCTTATTAACATACAGTTTTTCATAATACATTCTTATCATTTTAGTATCTGTAGAATGTCAAGTGAAGTCTTCCTTTTATCATGGTCAGTTTGGCTTATGGTGTACTAATTTAATTGCATTCTCAAGGACACAGTTTAAGATTTCATTGATTTTCTTGTTTTATTTTTCCTATTCATCTATTTCATTATTTCTGTTGTGATCTTAATTCTGTATACTTTAGTATATTTTTTAAAAGCTTCTATGATTCTCTTTTAGGTTTTAAACAGATGGAATATAACTGTTATAATTCTTATAATGTTTGCTAACTCTAGCACATGTGTTAGTTCTGGGTTGGCTTTTTCCTACTTTTTGTATGCTTGGTAATTATGAATGTTCCTCCTGAGAGTTGTATATTTTTATATTTCTATAAATACTTTTGAGTTTTCTTCTAGGACTTAGTTAAATAACTTGAAAATTGTTTTGTCCTTTAAATTTTGCTTCTAAGATTTATTACAAAGCTCCAGAGTAGCACTCAGTCTAAAGCTAATTACTCCCCAGGCTCTCTTGTATACTCTACTGAATGCCCCATGCATTGTGAAGTTTTCTTTCCAGTACTATGGAATCATACAGTGCTCACAATATTCCTGTACCATCTCTTAAGGATCACTAGCCTTCATTTTCTGGTATTTAGGGTCTTAATAAATATTTCCTGTATTTTATCTGATAGTGGTTTGTTTCAGTGAGTAGAGTAAATCTGGTCATTGTCATTCCATGTTGATCAGAAATAGAAATCTGTGGCATAACATTTTAAATGCTCTTTTACTCAGAAAATATTAAATATTAAATATTACATTAACATTTTTAAACTTAAATGTATATATTTCTGTAATATAATTTGTTATTAAATTTTTAAAATGAAGTTAAATTTTGCATGTAATCAAGTTATTATTATTTGTTTAAGTCAGATGTCATTGTTGGGGTACCTGAGTGGCTCAGTCAGTTAAGTGTTTACCTTGGGCTCAGGTTGTGATCCTGAGGTCCTGGAATTGAGCCCCACAATAGGCTCCCTGCTCAGTGAGGAGTCTGCTTCTCTCTTTCCCTTTGCTTCCCCAGCTTGTATGCTCTCTCTCTCTCTCTCAAATAAATAAATAAAATCTTAAAAAAAAAATTTAAAAACAGATGTCATTGTGAAAAGTTTCTTTGATAGTTGTTATTTTCCTTTTATTTCGAATTTTCCTTTGGCTTGGAGTTTCAGAGGCATAACCCATGATTAAGGAAATACAGGAAATAAATTGTCTAAGATTGTGAATCATTTTTTCACCAATACCAGTATAATCCTATAATAGAAATAAAATTAACTCTATGCTATATTTGTATTAAAGCATTCATTAAGTGACCTAAAAGAAAAGGAGATAGAAATTCTTATTTAATAGTTTCAACAATTCATTTTCATTTAACCCAAATCTTTGTAAAGCTTGTTTTTGTGGGAGTAAATACTGTTTTTTTTTTCCCCTGATTATTAGTTTTTTAATACATGCAGAGGAATGTTACCAGTAAGAGCTTCCTTTCAACTACTTGTGCTGGAGTTATAGTATGAATACTTTATTACTTGTCGACAGATTGGCTTGTAGACATGTTCCTGTGTTTCCTGTTTAAAACATTATGTCTCCCTGAAATATATTTGCTAGCTAGAGGCAGTTTGACATGTGCACATCTCTTGCTGCCTACAGTAATAAGCAACACTGAATGTAGACAGGTAAGATGTGACATCACAAGAGCAGAATATGAGAATGAGCATTCTAAGGCAAATATCACATTCATTTCTCTCATTTCCAGTAACAAATAATGTCAACAAGAAGCTCAATAATTTAGCTTAAATTGGACAACACCAAGTGAATAAATACTTGAAAAAATAGTCTTATTTGGGGAAACAATATTGTTTGTAATAGAAAAACTGAAGGTATGTGTCAGATTTTGACAGCATATTTTCCAGTATACCTCTTCAAACATAAAATCTAATTATGTTCACCCTTTCCCTTGCCATTTAATCCCTCTCCTTTATATATCCTGTTTCCCAAAACACTATAATGAAAACTAGAGTTCATGGCAAAACTCAAGCTTCTCTGAACTCCCTTACCTCTCATTAGTTGAATCCAGCTTTGTCAAATTTTATTCTTTCAACCCTCTTTGGTAGCTCAAGTGAAATTCAGACATCTATTGATATAAGAAATGTAAAGGAAATAGCAGTGTAATTTTTTCCCAAAGGAAATACAGTGTAGTTTAATAATATAGTGGGAACATGTGGCTAGGTCAGTCAGTTATTTATCCTTTTGGCTAAGCCATTTTATTTAGAAGTCAGCATAAATAAAACTAACAGTATTATATATAGAATAATTCACTTACCATTTACTAGCTTCTATGTAAAAAGAAAAAAAAACTGAGGAAAATTATTTAGCATTTTTCACATTTGATTTGCATTTGCTTGAAATTTACCTGATAAGGGTTGGAAATAAAATGGAAAATATTTTGAAAGGTACTAAAGTCAGCTTCCATATGGAATAATGGCATATGATTTCTAATAATTAAATTTCCTTCTAAAATGGAATGGGCTGCCTAGCAAATCAGTGAAAAAACTGCCAAAAGAAATTTTTAAAGTGCTTCCTCGGGGCACCTGGGTGGCTCAGTGGGTTAAAGCCTCTGCCTTTGGCTCAGGTCATGATCTGAGTCCTGGGATCGAGCCCCACATTGGGCTCTCTGCTCAGCAGGGAGCCTGCTTCCTCCTCTCTCTCTGCCTGCCTCTCTGCCCACTTGTAATCTCTGTCTGCCGGGTAAATAAATAAAATCTTAAAAAAAAAAATTAAAGTGCTTCCCTTCTATAGAAGGAAAGACTTTGGTCTTTGGAAATCTCTAGCCTCTCATAAAACTTTTTCTTCTGGAACTTATCATCACATTCCTTTATTAATATTATATGGGTATATTTCTTAATTTCTTTACCAATATGTAACTGGAGCGTTGGTTACATGTTTATTCTTTTTTTTTCATCACATATCCTTGTTCATATCAGATTCTCAATAAAAATACATTTAATTTAATAATAGTAATATTAGTATATACCATTTATCAGGTAAGATGTTTCATATTTAGCATTGATTATTTTATTGAATATTTATGAAAAGCCCATGAAGCAAGTATTATTTTCCCTAATTTCCATTAAAGCAAGTAAACATTAAGGAGTTTAAGTGAATGCATATATGAGTTAATATATAGATCAATTAGAAAATAAAAATATAGATAAATGAATGTACAAATGGGAAGTTGGACTAGATAACATATTAAGTGTATTATGTGAATTAACATAAGAACTTAATATTCCATATCTATAAATATAAGAGTATAAGAGCTATATGTTAAGGTTTAATAAAATGATTATATATAGTATTATTACCACTCCTTTCATTTATCCTTTTGGAATTATTTGCATTGCTTCTCACAGGTATCATGCATCAGTAATTTCACATTTGTTGCTATGAAAACCAAGGAGAATAGAAAGTGCAAAGATAAAGTATATAGAAATTAATACAACATTTCTTATTCACACTTACCAACAGACTTTTTGGCTTTACTCCCAATTAAATTCCTTTCAGTAACCATTTAATGGGCCTCTGCAAGGTACTGAATAATACAATGGAACATTCTTATTACTTAGAGATGTAGGTTGTAGACTCATTGAAATGATCTCTCTTGGAGTTATACGTGACATCAAATAGCCCTGCTGATTTGTTTTTTATTGGATTACTAGTTGCTTGGTATTATTAAACAGCAAGAAAATGATTCTCTACTGAAGACCAGTGTGATACCCTCTGACACAATGGAAAATAATGTAACTTTATAGTAATGTTGATCTACCTCTAAGGAGACTTTAGATATTTTTATTTTCCCTGTGTTATTAAACATGTGATACTATAGTTTTATACTTGGAGGATAAGTTACATATGATTTTTGAAGGTTTTACTTTTTAACTTCAAATGTTTTTACTTCTTTTTTTCTATTTCAGGAGGAACTGGATTGTTTGAAGTCGAGAAAATATAAGCATTAGTTACAATTTAGTGAAAGCATGAGTAGGGAAAAAATTGAAATTTGTCAGAAAATGGACTTATTAAGCAAATACCTTAATGTAATATCAATGAGATTATTAATATCGGTTTTGATTGTCAAAACTGTTATAGTCTGAAATAAATCTACAAACAGAGACTTCTGCCACCTTATAACAAATAATTATTTCAACTCCCAGTGGTATTTGGGAATATCATAGCTTTAGATACTCTGAATTCACAATTCTGTCTCTTATTTGCTCTGTGAACTCAGTTAATTTCTTAAACTCATTGGGTCTCTGTGTTTTTTTTTTAATCTCTAAATTGGCAAATATTTTGCACCTAATGAGGCCGGCTTAAGAATCAGATAATGAATGTAAAAGCTTACTTAGCACAGTGCTAAATATGTAGCTAATATTCATAAAGGGTATAAGTTTATACTTTTATTTGTCCATTATTCAAATCTTACAACATTTCTAATTCAACCTTCCATGAATCACTGTATTTAGTAAACCAGCCCACAATGATAATACTTCCTATTAGTTTTATAATTTAAAATCTGTGCCAAATGTATTTATTTAGTATCCTCAGCTTTCTCATGAATTATTTATAACTCTTCATGTGCATTGAACTTTGGGTATAGATGAGAGTACATGACTTTTGGATGCAGAAATATTTAGACCAAGATTTATTGAGTATGTGATCTCTGATAAGTTATTTAACTTCAGTAAACTCATCAGGGAAGTTGAGTTATAATACTGCTCCACTGGGTTTCTGTGGTACTATTAAATGTGATAACATTAGAGTCAAGATGGCGGAGAAGTAGCAGGCTGAGACTACGTCAGCTGGCCGGAGATCAGCTAGATAGCTTATCTAAAGATTGCAAACACCTGAAAATCCATCGGCAGATCGAAGAGAAGAAGAACAGCAATTCTGGAAACAGAAAAACAACCACTTTCTGAAAGGTAGGACCAGCGGAGAAGTAAATCCAAAGCAACGGGAAGATAGACCCCGGGGGGAGGGGCCGGCTCCCGGCCAGCGGCGGAGCAAGGGCGCACAAAATCAGGACTTTTAAAAGTCTGTTCCGCTGAGGGACATCGCTCCAGAGGCTAAACCGGGGCGAAGCCCACGCGGGGTCAGCGTGGCCTCAGGTCCCGCAGGGTCACAGAAGGATCGGGGGTGTCTGAGTGTCGCAGAGCTTGCGGGTATTGGAACGGGAAAGCCGGTTACAGAGACAAAGCTGAGAGTAAGATCACAGCTAGGTGTTACCTTGAACCGGTCGCAGGCTCGGTGAGCTCGGAGCGCGGCCAGAGGTCAGGCAGACGGGAGTAACTGGGCGCTGTTCTCTGAGGGGGCACTGAGGAGTGCGGCCCTGGGCTCTCGGCTCCTCCGGGCCGGAGACCAGGAGGCCGCCATTTGTATTCCCCGTCCTCCGGAACTCTACGGAAAGCGCTCAGGGAACAAAAGCTCCTGAAAGCAAACCAGAGCAGATTACTCACCCCGGCCCCGGGTAAGGGCGGTGCAATTCCGCCTGGGGCAAAGACACTTGAGAATCACTACAACAGGCCCCTCCCCCAGAAGATCAACAAGAAATCCAGCCGAGACCAAGTTCACCTACCAAGGAGTGCAGTTTCAATACCAAGGAGAGCAGCAGAATTCCAGAGGAGGAGAAAGCAAAGCACGGAACTCATGGCTTTTTCCCTGTGATTTTTTTTTTAGTCTTGCAGTTAATTTGATTTTTTTCTTTTTCATTTTTTGTTTTTTTTTCTCGCCTTCTGGTAAATTTTTTTTTTAACTTTTACCTTTTTCTTTTTTAACATTTTTTAACTAGTTTATCCAATATATATATTTTTTCTTTTTTATATTTTTCTTATTTGTTTTCTTTTTTTAAATTCTTTTCTTTTCTTTTTTCTTTTTTTTTTCTTTCTTCCTTTTTGAACCTCTTTTTATCCCCTTTCTCCCCCCTCACGATTTGGGATCTCTTCTAATTTGGTTAAAGCATATTTTCCTGGGGTTGTTGCCACCCTTTTAGTATTTTACTTGCTCCTTCATATACTCTTATCTGGACAAAATGACAAGACGGAAAAATTCAACACAAAAAAAAGAACAAGAGGCAGTACCGAAGGCTAGGGACCTAATCAATACAGACATTGGTAATATGTCAGATCTAGAGTTCAGAATGACAATTCTCAAGGTTCTAGCCGGGCTCGAAAAAGGCATGGAAGATATTAGAGAAACCCTCTCGAGAGATATAAAAGCCGTTTCTGGAGAAATAAAAGAACTAAAATCTAACCAAGTTGAAATCAAAAAAGCTATTAATGAGGTGCAATCAAAAATGGAGGCTCTCACTGCTAGGATAAATGAGGCAGAAGAAAGAATTAGTGATATAGAAGACCAAATGGCAGAGAATAAAGAAGCTGAGCAAAAGAGGGACAAACAGTTACTGGACCACGAGGGGAGAATTCGAGAGATAAGTGACACCATAAGACGAAACAACATTAGAATAATTGGGATTCCAGAAGAAGAAGAAAGAGAGAGGGGAGCAGAAGGTATACTGGAGAGAATTATTGGGAAGAATTTCCCCAATATGGCAAAGGGAACAAGCATCAAAATTCAGGAGGTTCAGAGAACGCCCCTCAAAATCAATAAGAATAGGCTCACACCCCGTCACCTAATAGTAAAATTTACAAGTCTCAGTGACAAAGAGAAAATCTTGAAAGCAGCCCGGGAAAAGAAGTCTGTATCATACAATGGTAAAAATATTAGATTGGCAGCTGACTTATCCACAGAGACCTGGCAGGTCAGAAAGAGCTGGCATGATATTTTCAGAGCACTAAACGAGAAAAACATGCAGCCAAGAACACTATATCCAGCTAGGCTATCATTGAAAATAGAAGGAGAGATTAAAAGCTTCCAGGACAAACAAAAACTGAAAGAATTTGCAAACACGAAACCAGCTCTACAGGAAATATTGAAAGGGGTCCTCTAAGCAAAGAGAGAGCCTACAAGTGGTAGATCAGAAAGGAACAGAGACCATATACAGTAACAGTCACCTTACAGGCAATACAGTGGCACTAAATTCATATCTCTCAATAGTTACCCTGAATGTTAATGGGCTAAATGCCCCTGTCAAAAGACACAGGATATCAGAATGGATAAAAAAACAAAACCCATCTATATGTTGCCTCCAAAAAACTCATTTTAAGCCTGAAGACACCTCCAGATTTAAAGTGAGGGGGTGGAAAAGAATTTACCATGCTAATGGACACCAGAAGAAAGCAGGAGTGGCAATCCTTATATCAGATCAATTAGATTTTAAGCCAAAGACTATAATAAGAGATGAGGAAGGACACTATATCATACTCAAAGGGTCTGTCCAACAAGAAGATTTAACAATTTTAAACATCTATGCCCCCAACGTGGGAGCAGCCAACTATATAAACCAGTTAATAACAAAAATCAAAGAAACACATCAACAATAATACAATAATAGTAGGGGACTTTAACACTCCACTCACTGAAATGGACAGATCATCCAAGCAAAAGATCAGCAAGGAAATAAAGGCCTTAAATGACACACTGGACCAGATGGACATCACAGATATATTCAGAACATTTCATCCCAAAGCAACAGAATACACGTTCTTCTCTAGTGCACATGGAACATTCTCCAGAATAGATCACATCCTCAGCCCTAAATCAGGACTCAATCGGTATCAAAAGATTGGGATCATTCCCTGCATATTTTCAGACCACAATGCTCTAAAGCTAGAACTCAACCACAAAAGGAAGTTTGAAAAGAACCCAAATACATGGAGACAAAACAGCATCCTTCTAAAGAATGAATGGGTCAACCGGGAAATTAAAGAAGAATTGAAAAAAAATCATGGAAACAAATGATAATGAAAATACAACGATTCAAAATCTGTGGGACACAACAAAGGCAGTCCTGAGAGGAAAATATATAGCGGTACAAGCCTTTCTCAAGAAACAAGAAAGGTCTCAGATACACAACCTAACCCTACACCTAAAGGAGCTGGAGAAAGAACAAGAAAGAAACCCTAAGCCAAGCAGGAGAAGAGAAATCATAAAGATCAGAGCAGAAATCAATGAAATAGAAACCAAAAAGACAATAGAACAAATCAACGAAACTAGGAGCTGGTTCTTTGAAAGAATTAATAAAATTGATAAACCCCTGGCCCAACTTATCAAAAAGAAAAGAGAAAGGACCCAAATAAATAAAATCATGAATGACAGAGGAGAGATCACAACTAACACCAAAGAAATACAAACTATTATAAGAACATACTATGAGCAACTCTACGCCAACAAATTTGTCAATCTGGAAGAAATGGATGCATTCCTAGAAACATATAAATTACCACAACTGAACCAGGAAGAAGTAGAAAACCTGAACAGACCCATAACCAGTAAGGAGATTGAAACAGTCATTAAAAATCTCCAAACAAACAAAAGCCCAGGGCCAGACGGCTTCCCGGGGGAATTCTACCAAACATTTAAAGAAGAACTAATTCCTATTCTCCTGAAACTGTTCCAAAAAATAGAAATGGAAGGAAAACTTCCATACTCATTTTTATGAGGCCAGCATCACCTTGATCCCAAAACCAGAAAAGGATCTCATCAAAAAAGAGAGCTATAGACCAATATCTTTGATGAACACAGATGCGAAAATTCTCACCAAAATACTAGCCAATAGAATTCAACAGTACATTAAAAGGATTATTCACCACGACCAAGTGGGATTTATTCCAGGGCTGCAAGGTTGGTTCAACATCTGCAAATCAGTCAATGTGATACAACACATCAATAAAAGAAAGAACAAGAACCATATGATACTCTCAATAGATGCTGAAAAAGCATTTGACAAAGTACAGCAGCCCTTCCTGATCAAAACTCTTCAAAGTGTAGGGATAGAGGGCACATACCTCAATATCATCAAAGCCATCTATGAAAAACCCACTGCAAATATCATTCTCAATGGAGAAAAACTGAAAGCTTTTCCGCTAAGGTCAGGAACACGACAGGGATGTCCATTATCACCACTGCTATTCAACATAGTACTAGAGGTCCTAGCCTCAGCAATCAGACAACAAAAAGAAATTAAAGGCATTCAAATCGGCAAAGAAGAAGTCAAATTATCACTCTTCGCAGATGATATGATACTATATGTGGAAAACCCAAAAGACTCCACTCCAAAACTGCTAGAACTTATACAGGAATTCAGTAAAGTGTCAGGATATAAAATCAATGCATAGAAATCAGTTGCATTTCTCTACACCAACAGCAAGACAGAAGAAAGAGAAATTAAGGAGTCAATCCCATTTCCAATTGCACCCAAAACCATAAGATACCTAGGAATAAACCTAACCAAAGAGGCACAGAATCTATACTCAGAAAACTATAAAGTACTCATGAAAGAAATTGAGAAAGACACAAAGAAATGGAAAAATGTTCCATGCTCCTGGATTGGAAGAATAAATATTGTGAAAATGTCTATGCTACCTAAAGCAATCTACACATTTAATGCAATTCCTATCAAAGTACCATCCATCTTTTTCAAAGAAATGGAACAAATAATGCTAAAATTTATATGGAACCAGAAAAGACCTCGAATAGCCAAAGGGATATTGAAAAAGCCAACGTTGGTGGCATCACATTTCCGGACTTCCAGCTCTATTACAAAGCTGTCATCATCAAGACAGCATGGTACTGGCACAAAAACAGACACATAGATCAATGGAACAGAATAGAGAGCCCAGAAATTGACCCTCAACTCTACAGTCAACTAATCTTCGACAAAGCAGGAAAGAATGTCCAATGGAAAAAAGACAGCCTCTTCAATAAATGGTGTTGGGAAAATTGTCAGCCACATGCAGAAAAATGAAATTGGACCATTTCCTTACACCACACACAAAAATAGACTCAAAATGGATGAAGGACCTCAATGTGAGAAAAAAATCCATCAAAATCCTTGAGGAGAACACAGGCAGCAACCTCTTCGACCTCAGCCGCAGCAACATCTTCCTAGGAACAACGCAAAAGGCAAGGGAAGCAAGGGCAAAAATGAACTATTGGGATTTCATCAAGATCAAAAGCTTTTGCACAGCAAAGGAAACAGTTAACAAAATCAAAAGACAACTGACAGAATGGGAGAAGATATTTGCAAACGACATATCAGATAAAGGACTAGTGTCCAGAATCTATAAAGAACTTAGCAAACTCAACACCCAAAGAACAAATAATCCAATCAAGAAATGGGCAGAGGACATGAACAGACATCTCTGCAAAGAAGACATCCAGATGGCCAACAGACACATGAAAAAGTGCTCCATATCACTCGGCATCAGGGAAATACAAATCAAAACCACAATGAGATATCACTTCACACCAGTCAGAATGGCTAAAATCAAGTCAGGAAATGACACATGCTGGCGAGGATGCAGAGAAAGGGGAACCCTCCTACAGTGTTGGTGGGAATGCAAGCTGGTGCAGCCACTCTGGAAAACAGCATGGAGGTTCCTCAAAATGTTGAAAATAGAACTGCCCTATGACCCAGCAATTGCACTATTGGGCATTTACCCTAAAGATACAAACGTAGTGATCCAAAGGGGCACGTGCACCCGAATGTTTATAGCAGCAATGTTCACAATAGCCAAACTATGGAAAGAACCTAGATGTCCATCAACAGATGAATGGATAAAGAAGATGTGGTAGATATACACAATGGAATACTATGCAGCCATCAAAAGAAATGAAATCTTGCCATTTGCGACAACATGGATGGAACTAGAGCGTATCATGCTTAGTGAAATAAGTCAAGCAGAGAAAGACAACTATCATATGATCTCCCTGATATGAGGAAGTGGTGATGCAACATGGGGGCTTAAGTGGGTAGGAGAAGAATCAATGAAACAAGATGGGATTGGGAGGGAGACAAACCATAAGTGACTCTTAATCTCACAAAACAAACTGAGGGTTTCTGGGGGGCAGGGGGTTTGGGAGAAGGGGGTGGGATTATGGACATTGGGGAGGATATGTGCTTTGGTGAGTGCTGTGAAGTGTGTAAACCTGGTGATTCACAGACCTGTACCCCTGGGGATAAAAACATATGTTTATAAAAAATAAAAAATTAAAAAAAATGTGATAACATTAAATGTGGTAATATTAAACATGATAACATTAGTGAATCTTCAGGTAAAGTGTCTGACTTAGTGTTAGTGCTCAGTTTTTGTTAGTTTCTTCTTTTCTCTCCTCACTCAACCAGCATTTTGTTCCTTGGAAACAAGAACCAGGCTTTATTTACCATGGTACCATTTAACAAATTGATTTTCCTTTTTGCAAGTGCTCAAAGTTCACCTGTGTCTAAAGCAATGCTTTTCAAACTTCAGTGCATGTGAATCACCTGTGAATCTTAATAAGGTGCCAAGCCAACTCAGCAGGTTTGAAGAAGAGCCTGAGATGATGCATTTCTAACAAGATCCCAGATGAAGCCAATGTGGCTGCTCATAGACCACACTTCTTATAATAAGCATTAAATTATGCTGGAGGAAGTCATTGAGAGGATGTGACCAGATGTTTATCCATGTGCTGGACCTGGACAGTTGGAGACTCCTCACCTTCTCCCCATCCTTGGAATATATAGTTTTCCACAGTTTCCACAGTAGGAGCCTTTTCAAGGACACAGTCTTGAGTGAGTAAGGTGTTCAGATTATCTGGGCTGAATATGCCACTGAACCCAATTAAGACATTTATATAAACCTATATATTCTGGCAAGCAGGTGCAGAGATCTAGTCATCCTGACTGCCTAAGACAAGCCTCATGTATTTAAGCTGCCACCTACCAATCGGGAGTGGTCTGCCTCTCTTTTAGGTTTCTCCTTACGCTCTGTGTAAGGAAGCCAATTTGTAAACCAACAGTTGGTGAGCTTTCCAGAATACTGAAGAAATGGGTCTAGGGAAAGAGGCATCCATCCAAGGGGGGAAATCCTGAGTTGGCCATCATCTCCTTTGTGGGGAGGGTGACCTATAAGTTAGGTGCTTGTGGACAGTAGTGTGAATATGGGGACACCTCCAAATGCCAGCTAGTGTGATGTACTTGTTGGAGGAACTGCAGATAGTTCAGTGGCAGAGAAGAGAAGAGAAGAGTTCAGGTATAGGCTGGCCTCTATTGCGGGCAGTATAGCTGGCTACTAATGCCCAACTGGAGGCCGAAGCTCAAGTTAGAAAGTTGGCAGAAGGGATGAGGTTAGAAAAGGATGAGTGGTTGTTCATACTCTTCTAGCTTTGGAGCTGGCAGACAAGGTCAGAGAACAGGAAAATAAGTAATAGTGTGCCATTTTGCACAACTAGGAAGATGCAGGCAGCTGTGGACCAATATTCAAGTGCTGTGACAAAGACTAATTGGAACTTCAGAGGTGGCATCCCTGGGAAAGTGAGGAAAGTGAATGGAGGATATTGTGGTGATTGACAGTGCAACAGACAAAATGCCCTGTGCCATCTGACTCCTAATACAAAGGAAATAAAAAGCAAGTGACAACTCCAGGCAGCTAAGCAGTCCCCAATTCAGGAAATGTTTTGATGGGAGAATATAATCCCAATGATCTTGCTGATAAAGCTGCCAATCCCAGAAAAGGCCGGGGAAAATATCCAGGTATAGTTATGAGGCTAGAAAGGAGAATGGCATTTCTCTGATGGAGCAGGATGCAGAGAAAATGAGCAATACTTTGCCCTCCAGCCACACTTACATGGCCTTCTGAGGGTTCAAAATACTCCCTTATAGATCAGATTATTTTAGCCTGAAGGTAGTGTTGGCCCAGTGAGGGAGAATTCTCCCATGTGTGACTCTGGAAGTCTATAGAGGAAGTACAACAAATCCGTAGGAAGTTGGTAATGAAACAGACCAACTACACTCCTGTCTTTGAAGATTCTGATCATGCTACCTTTCCTGCAGAAATGAAAGTCAAAATACTCCAGTCTACCCCCAGCATCTGAATGGGACATTGGCATTCATGTTGTGTCCACTCATGGAACAAGATATTTATGATATTGGGCAATCTATTAATGATCTGGGGGAAAAGGACAAATCCTAGGTTTGGTTATGGGTGTTTGAAAGACTCAAGACGGAGAGGGTGCTCAAAAGGCTATCGCAATCGACTGCAAGGAGTCTGGTCAAAGTAACCAGGAAGCAAATGTGGTTTGATCTCATTGCTGCCAAGACCACACCTGAACAGATAGATTGACAACCCAACACAGTAGGTTGGCCTGTGGAAACCTTAAAACCAAAACAACAGTTAAGAAGCACTCCACCTGCCCTTACCATCCCTGATAACCCCACATATTTCAGCAGAGGCCTCAGGGATGGTCTTATATAGGACAGATGACTCCCATACCCTGGGTATGGGATCCAGACCAAAAACTCCTCCAGGTGAGGGCCAGTGGAGGTGGTCAGAGGCCAGTATTTAGCTCACTAATTACTGGTCACCGAGAGATAAACAAAAGGTGACAGATCAGGTTGACATTGGAGCCAAATATACTCTAACACATGCTAACCCTTAGAAGTTTTCTGTCCCATGGATGGGACAGTGCCACGGATGCTTATAGAGGGGAAACAGTTATGGTCAGAAAGTTCCCTTTGACATTGCAAGCTGGATGTTTTCACTCATAAGAACCTAAGATTTTTTTTTTATATCTTCAATTCCAGAGAATATATTGGGCATTGATATTGCTTAAGGTCAAACTCTGCAAAACTCTATGGTTAAATTTTGCCTTTAGTTTAGAGTAAGCAAACCCGGAGAGGGAACTAGAGTCTACTAAATCATTTTCAAAGTCTAGCCGAGAGAGACAATTATCATATGGTTTCACTCATATATGGAATATGAGCAATAGCACAGAAGACCACTGGGGAAGGGAGGGAAAACTAAATGTGTAGAAATCAGAGAGAAAGACAAATCATGATAGACTCTGGACTCTGGAACCAAAGGGTTACAGAAGGGGGGCTGCAGTAGGGGTTGGGGCAACCAGTTGATGGGTGTTAAGGAGGGCACATGTGTTGGTGAGCACTGGGTATTACTTACAACTAATGAATTGTTGAACACCTACATCAGAACCTAATGATGTACTATATGTTGGCTAATTGAACATAATAAAAATAATAAAATAAAATAAAATGAAACACACTAGTAAAAAATGGGAGAGAATAGGGGTCCTGTGTGACGACCAGACAGCAAGGTGACAGGGTCCTTGCAGTCTTAGGGCTAGGTCAGAGACCAGCCGTATTCACCACAGTTCAGATGTAAAGACTCCAAGCCCCTATTTGGGCAACACTTATCAAAGGACCAGCCTTGACTGAATGGAGAAACCTGAGTTTGGCGGGTGGGAATAAGAATGAAAGAGACATAAAGAGTGGGATTGGGAAGGTTGTAGCTAATGCTGAATCGACTTTGTTTACAGCAGTTTTATATGATTCAAACATACTACAACCACGTGGGAGTCACCTCGATCATTGCATAGGTATTCAATGGAACAACCATCAGGACAATCTACCAGTGAGTAACAGTTTCTCTCAGGGACCGCCTCCGGCCGGGAAAGTCCCCGCCATTACAAGATGGCGCTTGGCTCACTGCCAGCAAAATACGCTGCAAGTAAACAACGAACTTTCTGGTGAAGCCCGCCTAAAGGAGGACATAGTCATTGGCTGTTTCAGATTTAATCAGCATAGTAACAGGACTCCCATTGGCTCTCCCCATTGCTTGGCCCTTTATTGGTCACCCTGCCGCATATAAGCTAAGGAAGTTGACGAAATAAACGAAAATGAAGCATTAACACCGAACCAGGAATCAGGCTTCTTGTCGTCCTTGTGGGTCGAGGGCGATAAGTTTCCCCATTTTGCATTGTTACACTACATTGTGTCAGATCAACTAACTTAAGGGCAAATCTATTTTTCTATGCCTACTTCCTGCTATGTGGTTTATGTGTCCCAGCAAGTTGGGGTTATAGCAGCCCTTTAGGGCTGAACTGTTGGGGATAGGGTGGGCTAGTCTCTGACCTGGCTCTAAGACTGGAAGGACCCTGTCACCTGCCTGGTCACCACAGTCCTTGTTCCAGCATACCATGTCCCCAGCCCATCTCCTCCTACATGCCTTCCAGTACCTAACATGTATGGTATATACATGAAGTCAAGTTCAAAAAGCTGTTAACCTTCCTCTCCTCAAGCTCAGTTGGAAATGTCCAGTTTCCCCTGGTATGATCATTTGGCCACCTTCTTTGCTCCTGCCATTGACCTGGAGGATGTTGTAGTACACATAGAAAGCCTTATTACATTCATCCAAGAAGGCTTAAAGGATAGCCAACCAAGCCTGTCTTTACCAAACATGAAAATATTTCTGGGAGAAAAGTTGTCCTCCAAAAGAAGATGGCCTTGGGTATTACAGTGTTGTAAGGAGGCACCTGTATCAGTATCCAAACAGAATGTTATGTGTTTCTACTTAATCAGGCTGCTAATGTATTATCTTTATTAAATCACATGAGAACAGATAAACACCAGAGTGAACTCACCCAGCCAAGGGGACTTAATAAATCAGTGGTTCAGATCATGAGATTCTTAACAGAAAATTTGTTACTTATTTTGTTAATCATTATCTTAATCTATGTTTTCTCCTGCATGTGCCTACATTGTTGCCATGGTATCTACCTCTAATTCAGCCAGATAGCCAACAGATGAGCCACCTTCTTGCTAATGAAACCCCTTGCTGACAGTTCAGGGTACATTGTGGAAAAGAAGGCATATGAGATTCTAAGAGCCCTTTACAAGGGGTAGGATGTTGGAGGTCATTGAGAAGCCATGACCTCTGGTTGACCTGCCAGCTGGATCTAGATAGCTGGAGGCTCCTCCCCATACCTTGCCCTTGGAATGTATGTTCTGCCAGTGTTTCCACAGTGGGTGCTGTTTTCGAAGATGTAGGCTTGAGAGACGATGTTGACACCATCTGGGCTGAATACATATGCGATTTGACCCAGTTAAAGCCTGTCTACAAAACTTAAGACTGTGGCATGCAGGGGCAGAGATCTACTGCTTTTGCAGTCTCCCAAAACAAGCCTCAGCTATGAGTTTCCTACTTGTAAAACCGGCTGCTTACCCAGCTGGAGTGATCTGCCTCTTTGGTCTCTCCTGGGCCTCTGGGTAAGAGAACCAATTTGTAAACAAACAAACTTATATAAATTTGGCCAGAAATCTGTTGTAGTTCTAATAGCCATTCTAATGACAGAATGAGTAGGAATAAAACCAAAATGGAACATTACTAAAAATGCAAATTTTTTTTTCACATAATTATTTTGATGGGTTTCCAAAGTTTCAAAGGTAATTATTACCTTTGTTTTTCCAAAGACTGCAACTGCCCTTTTCACAACAGGGCCCATGCTTCTGTATGTGATAGTCCTTTCCTTGCCTAACTTCACCTTCAAGTACCTATTCTTACCTATTCTTCGGCATTTTTTATTTATTTTTTTATCTCTGGACCCCCCTCAACACCTTTTAGCTTGGGATCTCTCTCCTGATTTTGCTCTGAGGATCTAGGAACCTCTTCTGGGAGGAACCTCTTCTGGGAACCTCTTCTTAACTTGGGGTCCCTAGAAAGCTCAGTTTGGTGACAGCCTATTTGCAAAAACACTCCCAGAAACAAAGAATTAGAGAAGAGGAGGAAGAATGAATAAAGAAGACTGTGTTTCCAAGCTGCCCACAACTTTGTAGTAAAGCTGATCACTCAGTTGTGGGGAGTCTTCCCAGAGGATGCATAAACTATTGTTTCTTTGAACATATCATCTCAAGAGAACAAGGAATTGTCGCTAGAACTTATGCAGACAAATTTCAGAAGCAAGGCAAGTTCAAGAACCTGAAGTGGCATGAAATGAGTGAGTACAACGCCCATTTTGGGACTGTCCAATGTTAATATATTAATGTTAATAAAATTCGCCATGAAGGGACCATTAGGAAGAAACTGTATTGTCTATGACTTGATGCTATGATATAATTTTAATGGCCAAAATGTTCTAAGACTTTTTTATATTAAAAATATAAACATGGGGGCCTGGGTGGCTCAGTTGTTAAACAGCTGCCTTCGACTCATGTCATCATCCCAGGGTCCTGGGATCGAGTCCCACACTGGGCTCCCTGCTCCGTGGGAAACCTGCTTCTCCCTCTCCCACTCCCTCTGCTTGTGTTCCCTCTCTTGCTGTGTCTCTGTCAAATAAATAAATAAAATCTTTAAAAAATATATAAACATATGGCAAATATCACTTCTAATCTTTTGAAAAGTGTAAAGGATGAAATGAAATTGGGTTACTTATGTCAAAGGATTTTAAAATGGAGCTGGGAGGTCACTAAGGATTCTTACACATGTCCTCACTGGATGGACCATGAACTTTCGAGCAGGACCAAACAGTGAATATTCCAGGAGCTCTGCAGGAACACCTGCAACTTGCTGTAGTATTGCACTTTTGCTCAGTGATGGCCTTAGCAGCCAAATGTGTTTAATGAAGATTAGTTTTCTGTCACCAACACCAATCACAATTATTTGTAAACAGTGTATATAAGCAGTTCCTTTTGTCTTTAAAAGCCTTTAACTTTTGTTACCTAGTGGGACACAGTTTGGGTTGCTACCTGCATTTGTGCTTTCAAATTGCAATTCTAAGACCCCAAATGAATGCTTCTGTTTTATTTCTGTTCTGCCTCTTTTCTCAGTCGATAAATGGTAGTTAGTAAAGCAAGGTATTATTACATCCAAATTATAAGAAGAAATAATGACAGTTATTGGATGGTATAATTGGATGCTAAACATGCTGGAGAATGTGACCTTTTGACATCCATTCCACTATGGGTGAGGGAAAGGGAAAATGTATGTCTTTCTCCTTTCCAAGGATGTGCTTAGAATGTATAGGAAAATAACTTCCATACTTGTGTGATCCAATCCGTGTGCACATGCCCTGGACCCACTGAAAGCTTTATTGTCTGCTCTTCCAGAGCTCTGACAGGCTGGAAATTGTCCTTTTATTTTCGGGAGATGGAATTATTTTTTGAGAAAAATAATCCTTTATTGTATGGGGTGATTTTTTTTGGGGGGGGTATAAGAATACCTTTATTTTTTATAGTGTTAGATTAGTTTTAGGTATGCAATAAATATAGTGATTCAGTAATTCCATATATCACCTGGAGCTCATCACATGTGCATTGGGGATTAAGGAATCCCATCACCTATTTAAACCGACTCTCCACTCCATCGCTTTTGGTAACCATCAGATAGTTCTCTATAGGTAAGAGTCTGTTTCTTGGTTTGTATCTTTGTATCTAGATAGATAAATAGATTATATGTATAATATATATATTATATACATATTCCCTTTTCTCATTTGTTTTTTTGAATTATACCTATGAGTAAATATACATGGTATTTGTCTTTCTCTGACCCATTTCACTCAACATAATACATTGTAGCTCCATCTACATCATTGCAAAAGGCAATTATTTCTACAGAAATAAAAATATTTCTATTTTTAACTTTTTGAGGAACCTCCATACTGTTTTCCAGAGTGGCTGCATCAGTTTGCATTCCCACAAATAGTATGAGAGTTCCCTTTACTCCACATCCTTGCCAATACCTGTTGTTTTCTTGTTGCTCATTGTAGCCATTCTGACAGGTGTGAGGTGATATCTCATTATAGTTTTGATTTATATTTCCCTGATGATCAGTGATGTTGAGCATCTTTCCATGGTCTGTTAACCATCTGTATGCCTTTGGAAAAATGCACTGACCATTTCTTAACTGGATTATTTGTTTTTTTTATTTGGGTATTGACTTTGATAAGCTCTTCATAGATTTTAGAGACTAATCCTTTGTCGGATGTGTCATTTGCAAATATCGTCTTCCATTCTATGAGTTGTCTTTTAGTTTTGCTGGTGGTGTTTCCTTCACTGTGCAGAAGGTCCCAATAGTTCATTTTTGTTTTTGTTTCCTTTGCTTCAGGAGATGTATCTAATAAGAGGTTGATATAGCTGATATCAAAGAGGTTGTTGCCTGTGTTCTCTTCAAGGATTTTGATGGTTTCCTGTTTCACATTTAGGTCTTTCATTCGTTTTGAGTTTACTTTTGTGTACGGTGTAAGAAAGTAGTCCAGTTTCATTCTGTTGCATGTTTTTGTTCAGTTTTCCCAACACCATTTATTGAAGACACTGTCTTTTTTCCATTGGCTAACTTTTCCTGCTTTGTTGAAGATCATTTGATCATATAGTTGTGGGTCCATTTCTGGGTTCTCTGTTCTTTTCCATTGATCTTTTTGTCTGTTTTTGTGCCAGTACCATACTGTCTTTATCACTACAGCTTTGTAATATAATGTGAAGCCTAGAATTGTGATGCCTCCAGCTTTGCTTTTCTTTTTCAAAATTGCTTTGGCTATTTGGGGTCTTTTGTTGTTCCATATAAATTTTAGAATTGTTCATTGTAGCTTTGTGAAAAATGATGGTGGTATTTTGATAGAGATTTCATTAAATGTGTTGACTGCTTTGGATAGTATTGACATTTTAACAATACTTGTTTTTCTAATCCATGAGCTTTTACCTCTTTGATTAGGTTTATTCCTAGACTTCTTATGGTTTTTGATTTAATTGTAAGTGGGATCAATTCTTTGATTTCTATTTTTTGCTTCTTCATTATTAGTGTATAGAAATGCAACTGATTTCCGAACAATTTTGTATCCTATGACTACTGAATTTGTGTATCATTTCTAGCAATTTTTTTTTGTGGAGTCTTTTAGGTTTTCTACACGGAATATCATGTCATCTTCAAATAGTGAAAGTTCCAGGAGAAAATATCATGGGTGTTACAGAGGGGAGGAAGCCCTGGTCACAGAAGCAGTAACAGCGAGAGAGAGGAGAAAGAGAGAAGCATATAAGGGATCACATAAAGAAAACACTTCCCCAAAGACATTGACTGTGAAAACAAGAGAGGCTAATTTTTGTGAGTTTTTATAAATCAGCCCAAAGACAGGAGTTTTAGAGGTTCATGGCCTAGTCAATGTGGAGCCCTGAGGGTTCTCAAGTGCTCCTGTAGAGAAGGAGGGTAGATAGGCTGAGAGCAGATGGTGTAATCTGAGGATCCCCTGGGACAAACTGGGGGAGATGCTTCCCCCTTCTTGGAGAGCATATGAGAGAAGTAGCATTGCCTCTCTGGGGACAAAATACCTGGCAAGCACCATTATCCTCCCCCCACTCAACCTAAGTGCAGAGACACCTGCTGAGGTTAGCCACCTGAACACCAGCTCTTTGCTGCACTTTACTCCAAAATCCATTCCCCTGCACTTCTGAGACAAATTTGCATCCATTATGGCACGCCAATACCCTCTCCCAGAGGAAACAGTGTGGTTCTGTGCCTGCCAGATCCCTAAAGTTTGGAGTTTTAAAACTCGCCCAGCTTGCCTGGGGTAGAACACAGTTGTGGTGCGCTGCTGGGTGGACAGATGTCCTGGACACAGTCAGGGTAAAGTCAGGGATCTGAGGGATACCTGGGACACATGCTGGCAGATTGTTCACTCTTCTGGGAGGGTTTCCCGGACAGTGGCAGGCTCAAACTCCCTCTCTGGGACAAAGGAGAGGGTGACGTTATTTTTGTCCTGCACCCCTCAGCATAAACTGATTTCAGTAAGCAGCACAGTGCCAACAATGGTGGCCTAAACTGCTTACACCAAGCCCTGATCCTGCTTTCCCTGCACTCTGCAGGTGCTGCTTTTCTCAGGCAAGTATACCTGAGAACCAGAGCACTACGCCTCTACCCCAGAAGACCAGCACAAGCCGCTACATGTATATCGACTAGCCATAGAGTTCTACAAAACTTCAGCTGTAGTGGAAATAACACCAAATCTCTTTTAATGAGCAAACCAGAGCACACCTAGTTAAAACTCACCACACTCTGCCCAAGGTTCAAACACTCCCCACTACAGGCAAGGAGAAACTGCAGAGGACTGACATGAGGGAAGAGCAACCAAAACACAGCATCAGAGTGCACACAGCATATACCAGAGACACTTAAAAAAAAAAAAATATTTATTTGACAGAAACACAGCGAGAGAGGGGAACACAAGCAGAGGGAATGGGAGACGGAGAAGCCAGCTTTCCATGGAGCAGGGAGCTTGATGCAGAGCTTAATCCCAGGACCCTGGGATCATGATCTGAACTGAAGACAGACACTTAAAGACTGAGCCCCCCAGCCCCCCATAGAGACACTTCTTGAAGCATTGGGCCCTGGACAGTATTTGACCTCAGAAGAAAGAAAAATAACAGGCTTTTCTAACGCACAGAAGATGACAGAGGCCTAGACAAAATGCCACGATGAAGGAATTCATACCAAAAGAGAGAACAAGTGTGGCTAAAGATCCAATAGAAATAGATATACATAATATGCTTGATCCAGAATTTAAAACCACAATCATAAGGAAACTAGCTGTGCCTAAGAAAAGCATAGAAGCCACCAGGAAGTCCCTTACTGCAGGGAGGAAAGACCAAAAAACTAGTCAGAAAAAAAAAAAAAAAAGCTATAACCAAATGCAAAACTGACTGATATAATGACTGCAAGGATGGAAGAAGCAAAGGAATGTATAAGTGTTATAGAAGACAAAATTATGGAAGATAATGAAGCTGAAAAGAAGAGGGAAAGAAAGATATTGGATCATAAATGTAGACTAAGGGAACTGAGCTACTCCATACATTGTAATAACATTTGTATCATGGGAGTCCCAGAAGAAGAAGAGAGGGAAAAGGAGCAGAAGTTTTATTTGAGTAAATTATAGCTGAAAACTTCCCTAATCTGGGAAAGGAAACAGACATTCAAATCTAGGAGGCACAGAGAACTTCCATTAAAATCAAGAAACGCAGAACAATACCAAGACACATCATACTTAAATTTGCAAAATATAGAACTAAAGAAAAAGTCCTAACAACATCAAGACAGAGGATATCCCCAACTTACAAGGAAGACAAAAAATATCTTAGCAGCAGATCTCTCCACAGAGACTTGCAGGCCAAGGGAGTGTCATATTCAACGTGCTGAATGGGAAAAACCTGCAGCCAAGAATACTCTATCCAGCAAGGCTGTCATTCAGAATAGAAGGCAAAATAAAAACCTTTCCAGATAAACAAAAGCTAAAGGAATTCATGACCACTAAGTGAACCCTGCAAGAAATATTAAAGGGGACTCTTTGAGTGGGAATGAAAGACCAAAAACGACAAAGACTAAGAAAACCCTGGAAGTAACTATTAGCAAGTAATAAAATGACACTAAATTCATATATATATCAATAATTACTCCAAATGTAAATGAACTAAATGCTTCAGTCAAACAACATAGGTTATCAGAATGGATAATCAGAACAAAACAAAACAAACACAAGACCCATTTATAAGCTGCCTATAAGAGGCTCATTTTAGATTTAAAGATACCTGCTTTGGGTAGTATGGACATTTAAACAAATAATATTTGTCTTCCAATACTTCCAATACAGAAGCATGGAATTTCTTTCCATTTCTTTGTGTCATCTTCAATTTCTTTCCTTAGTGTTTTGTAGTTTTCAGAATACAGACCTTTTACCTCCTTAATTAAGTTTATTCCTTGGTATTTTATCATTTTTGTGTAATTGTAAATGGAGTTTTTTTTTAATTTTATTTTTTGCAACTTCATTATTAGTGTATAGAAATGGAATGTATTCTGTATCTTGATTTTGTATCTTGCAATCTTACTGAACTCATATTTCAGTTCTAGTAGTTTTTTAATGATCTTTTGGGTTTTCCATATGCAGTATTGTGTCATCTGCAAATAGTGAAAATTTTAATTCTTCCTCACCAATTTGGATGCCTTTTATTTCTTTTTGTTGTCTGATTGCTCTGGCTAGGACTTCCAGGACTTCCATCATTGCAAATAAATGCAATGATAGAGGACATCCTTGATCTCATTTTAACCTTAGGGGAAAGGCTCAGTTTTTCACCTTTGAGTATGGTGTTAGTGGTGGGTTTTTCATATATGTCCTTTATGATGCTGATGTATGTTCCAATTTGTTGAGGGTTTTTATCATGAATGTATGTTGTACTTTGTCAAAAGTTTTTTCTGCATCTGTTAAAATGATCATATGGTTTTTATCTTTATTTTTGTTGAAGTATCATGTTGATTGATTTGGTAATATTGAACTACCCTTGCATCTGAGAAATAAATTCTACTCGATCATGGTGAATTACTTTTTTAATATACTGTTGATTGAGTTTGCTAGTATTTTCTTGAGGATTTTTGCATCTATGTTTATCAGAGATATTGATCCGTAGTTGTCTCTCTCTCTCTCCCTTTTTAGTGTCTTTATGTGGTTTTGATATCAGGGTAATGCCAGCCTCTTAGAATGAGTTTGGAAGCTGTCATTCCTCTTCTGTCTTTTGGAATAATTTGAGAATAGGTACTAACTCTTTAAGTCTTTGTTAGAATTTACCTGTGAAACCATTTTGTACTGTACCTTTGTTTGTTGAGAGTTTTTTTTTATGACAGATTCCATTTCATTGCTGTTAGTAAGTCTGTTCAATTTTTCTGTATTTTTCTAATTCTTTTTGGGAGGTTCTATGTTTCTAAGAATTTGTCCATTTCTTCTAGGTTGTCTGACTGTTGTCATTTTTTTTTTCATAATAATCTCTTATAATCCTAAATATTTCTGTGGTGGTGGTGATGATTTCTCTTCTTTCATTTCTGATTTTGTTTACTTGAGTCCTCTAACTTTCTTTGATTTTAGTTAGATGTTTATTGCTTTTGTTGATCTCTAAAGAACCACCTCCTAGAGGTGCCTGGGTGGCTCAGTGGGTTTAAGCCTCTGCCTTCAGCTCAGGTCATGATCCCAGGGTCCTGGGATCGATCCTTGCATCGGGCTCTCTGCCCTGTGGGGAGCCTGCTCTCTCATCTCTCTCTGCCTGCCTCTCCACCTACTGTGATCTTTGTCAAATAAATAAATAAATATTAAAAAAAAAAAAAAAGAACCACCTCCTAGTTTCACTGATCTGTTCTGTTTTGTTTTTTGTTTCTATTTTGTTTCTTCTCTAATCTTCATTCTTTCTTTCTCTCTACTGTTTTTTTTTTTTCTAGCTCCTTTAGGTATAAATTTATGTTGTTTATTTGAAATTTTTCTTGTTTCTTGAGGTAGGCCTGTGTTACTAAAAACTTCCCTTTTAGGATAGCTTTTCTTGCATCCCAAAGACTTTGGACTATTGTTTTTCAGTTTCATTAGCCTCTGTGCACAGTATTTTTTTTAAAAGATTTTATTTATTTGACAGACAGAGATCACAAGTAGGTAGAGAGACAGGCAGAGAGAGAGGAGGAAGCAGGCTCTCTGCCAAACAGAGAGTCTGATGTGGGGCTTGATCCCCGGACCCTGAGATCAGGACCTGAGCCAAAGGCAAAGGCTTTAACCCACCCCTCTGTGCACATTTTGATTTCCTCTTTCTGGATTTCTGTTTCCTTCCCCAGATTCAGGAAATTTTCAGCTATTTATTTCTTCAAATAAACTTTCTGCCCCTTTCTCTCTTTTCCTTCTGTGAACCCTGTAGAGTAAATATTAATAAACTTGATTGTGCCACTGAATTCCCAAACTCTATTTCCATCTTTTGCTATTATTTTTCTCTCTCCTGTTCATTAGGACAATTAACTTGCTCTCCATTACTATGTCCCCTAGGTCACTCATCCATTCTTTTATTTCCTCTTGTTTATTATTTATTCCATTTGGTGTGTTTTTATTTTCAGTTAATGAATTCTTCATCTCTGATTGGTTCTTTTTTATGTTTTCTAACTCTTTGTTGAGGATCTCAGTGATCCTTTGTTGAGGATCCAGCTTTTTCTCAAGTTCAGTGAGTACCTTTATGAGATTACTTTAAATTCTCTATCAAGCATATCATTTCTGCTTCATTTAGCTCTCTTGCCTTGATTTTGTTCTGTTCCTTCATTTGGGATATACTCCTTTGTCTTCTCATTTTGTCTAGCTCTATGTCTATTTCTATGTATTAGGAAAGTAAACTACATCTCCTGCTCTTAAAAGTAGTAGCCTTATGAAGAAGAGGTCATGCCATGCCTTGCAGTGTAATATCCCCTATTCACCAGAATCTGGTGCTTCAGGGGTATTTCTTATGTTTGTTGTGTGTGCCCTACTACTGTGGCTCATCCACTTTTGCTTTAGTCATCTGCAATGGCTCTCTTTGCTTGTTGTGGGTAGGATTTGGTCCTGGTGCTTTTATTGAAGAATCTGAGGCTGCCTTTGGCTTGAATTAATTCAGACCAGGCATTTGCCAGAAATGCAGTAGCACTGAACTGTGTTGTTATTGGTAGGTGAGACCTGAAATCAGATCTAAGATCTGCCTATTGTTAGGGCCAGTAAGACTGGAGATTTCATCTCCTGTCCCTGAGTAAGAGTCACTTTGGAAAGGTCTGCCCCCTGCTGGAGCTGCTTGCACACTGTAAGTTTGTGGGACTGCTTTGTTTGAGCACCTGCTGAGGGTGTATTGGAAGGCGTATCCGTGAAAAACCCCAGACGTTTTCCAAACTGCTGCTTCTGGGGCACCTGGTGGCTCAGATGGCTAAGTGTCTGCCTTCAACTGGGGTCTTGATCCCAGGGTCCTCGGACTGAGCCCTGTGTTGGGTTCCCTGCTCAGTGGAGAGCCTGCTTCTCCATCTCCCTCTGCTGCTCCCATTGCTTGTGCTCTTTCACTCTGTTTTTCAAATGAATAAATAAAATCTTAAAAAAAAAATAAAACTGCTGCTTCTGTGCTATATCAATGAGGCTGCTTGTTATGCTGTCTCTCAAGGGCAAGGACTCAGTTTCCTATTACCCTCTGCTCTCTTAGAGTCAAATCCACACATTTTTAAGTTTCTAGGTATTTTGATTGTAATAAATTTGCAAAGTTAACCCTTTCTGGTTTTCAAAGCCACATGTTGTGTGATTCATCTTCCCTTTTTGGGTCCCGCATGCCTGGGGTGCCTGGTGTGGGTCTGTTCCTCTTCTCCCTCCATTCCTGCAGCACCCCTTCCTCCTGCTAATAGTCCTGCAGGTCAGTTGGCTCCCATCCACATTGCTGAATCTCTTTGATGGCCTCTTTTCTACATTTACTTGTGGAGAGTTTGTTCTGCCAGAGTTTGGGTCATTTTCTGGGTTATTTACACTGATGTGGATGTTATCTAGGTGTATCTGTGGGATGAAGTGAGCCCTGGATTCTCCTACTCCACCATCTTCTCCACAAATTCTGATATTTAACTCTTTAAATACATTTGTTCAACTCTGGAGGAAAAGCAAAATTATTTTAAAATTTATCATTTATTGCTTGTATTTTGTGAGAAATTATTAATGAAAATTAATATTTGCTTCTATTTATTGTTTTCTCGTAAAACTAATATATAAATAAGCAAAGAGCTTTCTTTGTTTCAACTTTGGTTTTAAAGGTGAATAAAAATGTATTTAATTCTGGGAGGAAAAATCAGATGCAGAACATGATTGATTCTAAGTTGATGAAAATTGTCCATTAGACTTCCCACTTCTACTTTCTCTAAAAAGAAGTCAGTATGCTTATCTTTAATCCTATTTTGCAATAGTAAGTGGCTCATCATTGGGGGGAGCCACTGTTCCTGGTTAGCTCTTCTTGGGTATAGCCTCACTTTTAAATGGTCCCACAAGGTTACCAAAGTTCTTACATGGCACGGTTTTGGCTCTCCAGAGTAATTTCAGACTGTTCTTTCTCTCTCTTGCCTTACTTTGCCCATGGATAAACCTTAACCATTATTCTCTTTCTTCATCTTCTTTTTCTCTCAACTGTATGCCAAAAATGGCATTTTGTTAACAGATGAATTTTGCTCTACTTTAGATATTGAGAAAAGTATATGTTGGTTGTTTTCCTGCTTCTTTCAATTATTTTTCCTTCTCACCAGTGAGTCTTCTCTGGACTTGCTTTGTCTTCCATCTCTGGTAAGGTATGCGATTGGGGTATAGACTGATTGTTTTGGCTCTATGAAACACAGATAAAAAGAAACATCAAGAGAATCCAGACAAGCTTGTGGGAGGGAGTTCTCCATTTGGGGAGAATCTCCAGGCAAAGATAAGTGTTTTGATATATATTTGTTCATGACAAAATATTCAAGACAAGCAATTATATAGAAAGTGACGGTGGATTGGGATGAAGATTTGGATATATTTTGTCCTTAATCTATATAATAGAACATCATATAGATTATATTAATCTATATAATAGACTAATTATACATATATAATATATAATATATAATTATATATTAATATATAATAAATATTTAATATATTAATTATATTAATCTATATAATAGAACATTATATAGATTATATATATTGTTATATATATAGTTATCTACCTTCATACTTATATGTGTATTTTATTATTACCATATT
Organism: Mustela erminea; assembly: GCF_009829155.1. NCBI lineage: Eukaryota > Metazoa > Chordata > Mammalia > Carnivora > Mustelidae > Mustela > Mustela erminea. Next base: position 50,100,270 of record NC_045623.1, on the reverse strand, counting down.
GTTTGTATGTTTATACACAATGATAGAGCAATCAGTAGCATTCCCATAAAAAATGTATCTATAGAGTGTTTTTTAAATTTGAGAGATAGATGATATTGTGAAAAGAGGAAAATTGTGAAACATCTTTCTAATTGGAATAGCAATGCACTGAGCATTTAGATTTTGCATTATATGGAAAGAGATTTAACAGAAGAAAGGTCATGGAATGAAAGATTAATTATCAAGGTCTTCAAAGAGACTTTTAATTTAAAATATATTTAGGTTGAACTACTTTTGAATAGAAACAACTAACTTTAATACTAGAAGTTGACAAAAATTTAGAAAATAGTAATTCAAAAATCCAGCTTAATATTTGATTCATAAGCCACTCTAATGTTTTGTTCATCGGCTACTTGGTTTTCAGTGAACAGCTATAAGAACTTATTAAAATTCATAACCCAAGACTACTCCCACTATGCATGATACCATGGTATCATGGGTGGAAACAATGTGAGATAATCCAAATGAACCAGTTAATGTGAAGCAGCAAAAATCTGCTTAGAAGGTGTTTGAATTAAATGCCACTTAATTATTATAATCTTATTCTAAATAATTTTGCAGAATAAATCACTGTGAATTCAGTTATTTTGGGTCACTACATGAAATGATCAAATAAGTTTATATTAAATGTAACAAAGACTTGCTTAGAAACTTCCACATAATCAAAATTTCAAAGTCATCATTCCCTAATAGTCCATATTTCATGTGTTTAATGAGAAATTGTTTATATACATACATAAGCATGATACTTAGCAATATATTTGAATACAATACACTGTACAAAATATTTTTGTATTTGTTACTTTAAGTGGTAGTATTGTTTTGCAAAGCTTTCTTTTCATATAAATTTATATTTCATAAGTCTAAAAAATATTTTTTATGACTGAGACAGCTTTTTTTTTAATGACCTTAGAAATGTTTTGCAAATAAATTCACTTAGCTACTGCAGTGTGTTAGATACACTAAACATCAGTGGGCTTAATGTTCAGAAAATTTTGCTCAATGGGAAAATTCAAATTTTGTAAAATGTAAGCCAACAGAGTCAGCATCCTGATTTTTTTCAACTCACTCTTATATTTCCGATATTCATAAGATGGAGACAAATAAGCACACACTATAAGTGGTATAAATTCAATGAGTGAAATATAGCTCCAAATATGGACTTAGAAAAAGAATAAAAGGATAAATTTTGGAATGCAGAATAATCTGAGGTTAGGCAAATAATGAGAAACAGAAAATGATCTACCATGTAAATATTTTATCTTACACAGCTTAAAGTATACTGCTATAAGTAACACTGGGACAAAATTTTGATTAAAAACAAATTTCTAAGTCCCAGCCACTGGCCTAATTCAAATAAAGAAGGGAATACTCATATTTTGTATAATGATTTTTAAATTCGCATTTTCTTTCCATTCTACATTTAAGATCTCTTCCTATATACACTTTTGGCCTTCCTGTTGCTGTGGCCATTATTCTTGCAAATGGGTCTGTGGAGGGGAAAACTTCCTAAATATATAATTACAATGGCCATACCTTAGTTTCTGTGCTTGAACTGAAAATGAATTCCCAATAAATCAGGAGTGGAAGGTGAACCACCTCCCTCCCACTCTTCCTCCCTTCATTCCTTCCTCTTCCTTTCTAGCTTCCTTCCTTCTTTCGTTTCTTCCCATCATCACCCATTTTTCTCATACATCCTTTGTGCTTCCCCTTTCCATTTCTAAATAGCAATCTCAAATTGGTTCAGTCAAATAACCAAGGACAATATCTCTGTTTTAAGATCAGCTTAATTCCCCTTTGCCATAAAATGCAATGCATTTACAGGTCTAGACGTCTTTGAGGGGCTGGGCAGAGAGCATTTCTGCCTTTACAGTGAACACTACATTATACTTATTTTTCATATACTTCTCCACAAATACTCATGTGATACAGAATTGAAATAAGGCCTTTTGTAAACTAAAAAATGTGGAATTTTCATACTTTATTTTAAAACATTTGTTGATGAATTATATAAAATGTATTAATGCAGATACTATTTCTTGGTTTATAAAATAAAATAAATCATTTATGAGATACAAATCCTCCTCTGATATGTTCTGTACTTAGAAGAGCTATATATCACCACTAAGAATGACAGGACACCATGTCTAATAGAACCCAGTTATTGAATCTGAAGCCACACTTTGCTGAATTAACTTGTTTCTTTTAATACCAGAGGCATTATATACTTTGTTTGGTAGAGACATGTATCTTAGTATTTAAGTCATAGTAAGCACTTAAATATATACCTAATAAATAACTTCTCTTTTTTGGAGTTTTATATTAGAAAAATATTTCTACAAAAAATATTATTTTTTTTCTTATAATTGTGAATCTCACATTATTCTCTTCAGGTTTCTATCAGGATGTTTGAAGGAAAGTTACTCTATTCTATTCCCTTTTGTATTTTTAGTTGTTGCAATAAAGTCATGTGTTTTTAGGCCCTCAATATATTTAGATTGATTAGATTAAGATCCAAATGATAGATTTTTACCTCGTGATTTTTACTGTCTTCTCTAGAGAAATTTTTTTTGTTGCCACACTTACTAAGAATAGGTCAAAATAGTTTAAATTAAAGATTAATTGGGAGATATGAAACATTTAAGAATACTTGTTCAAATAGAAAGTAGAGAGTACTCTGAATCAGAGCTATCTTAACATCAGGAAAGCAAAAACTGTCCTCTTACTCAGCAATGACTGTAGAAATGTAGTTTCCACATACAGGAGATAAGTAAATTCTAATTAGCTTTGTCTATCAGCCAACTGTTTCAATATATTTAAACTCATCAGATTATCTTGACAACCTCCTTGTGTTTAAATGTGTCTTCTTGAAATTGTAAATTGGTTTAATGTATGCATTAATATGAATTCTATTTTAGCAAGATACACATACATATTAATATGAAATATGAAAAATGCTAAACCTTATCACAGAAATACGGTAAGAAATATCAGAGAAATTTAGAAAGTTTTGAATGAGTCCAAAGTTAAATAATTTTTTGGTAGGTCAAGCTCAATTGTTAGGAAGCTATTAATTGTTATTCTACAAAGAACCAAGTATCTGCCTTCTTTTTGCATTTTTTACAGTCAGTTAATGAGCTAAACTTACTATGAAGCAAAAAATAATGCTTATTGTTTCATCCACTGATTTTAAATCTAAACTTAGCCCTTTCTTTGACAATGGTCCCTAAGACTGAATTATATACAAAAGCAATCAGTATATAATTTTGAAATATTTGTGAGCTCTGTCTGAACTCATTTGTTAATGAGTTAATGCCCAGAACTCATGATTTTTTTTCTATTTTTCAAAGTGAAAAGTGCATTTCCTCATTATAAAAGCAATATTAATACAGAATAGTAATTCAAATCCTTAAAAAAGAATTAACAAGAAGGTAACAAAGATAGCCCTAAGAATCCTATCATCTAAATCCTTTCAGGTATTTTCCTTTATGTACATAGAAATTATTACATGATCATATTGTACATGATATTTGTAGCCTATCAATTTATTTTTAAAATTGTGTGCCTTTCCATGGCTATAACTGTTTATGTATTTTATCATATATTGTTTTATGTCAAGTGTTCCTTTGTTGGCTATTTTATCACTGCTTTACCCAGCCCTCTACTGATGAATATTTAGATTGTTGCCAATAGTTTTAATTATGAAGGTCCTGAGAGATGCACAGAAATGCCACAATTGCCCATCTATGTAGTTAACATCTACATCTAGTGCCCAGGAATAGTTAAGTAATAAAAAGATATCCCCTTATAAAATTTGTGTGTATTGAGCTTCTAAAGTTTTATCTATTTTATTACTCTTGCCAAAGTAGGGGGGGAAAAAACCCATTTAGTTTTGTTTGCTAAATTTTTCTACTGTGTTTTCTTTCCTCATTTATAAATTTCAGTTTAAAATTCATCATTTAGCTCCTCTTGGTTTGTTTTGTCCTCTTTTTAGTCTTTCCCCTGCTTTCTCAAGATTAATTTCTGTTGTTCACAGTTGTCTAGGAATCTTTTGCCTATTTCTTATTTCTAACTTGTTTTTATCACTTTATTTTAAAATTTTTTTGGTAAACAACATATGTGTAGATTTTGTTTTACCCATTCTAACAATTATCATTTCTAATCAAGAAATTCAGCATGTACACATTTAGTGTTATAAATGATATAATTGTTTTTATTACTTGCATTTTATTTTATGTTGGCTATTTATTTTACTTTGCTTTTGTTTTCTTTTTCTTTTTATTATTTTGCTGGCTTTATTATACTTGTGTTATTTCCCTTTTTTGCCTTGCTAATTATGTTCTACTATGCTTTTCAATATGGTGATGCTTATCTTTCTATTCATAACAATCATAATTTAATATATCTTCTTTTCCTTATTCTATTAATCAAAGCAAATGACAATTCCAGATAAAAGCTTTATAAAGCATTTACTTCCCCACCTCTGTTTTTTGCTTCCTGTATTATTTAGAATGGGCTAAGTTATGATATGTAGGGGTGGGGGAAAATCTCCAAATCTCAGTTGTTTTGCACATTAAAGTTTATTTCTTATTTATGCAAAGTTTGTAGGAGCTTTAGCAGCTCTGAAGAGAAGCTCCTTAAGCTGTTTCCATCTTTCGACCTGACCATCTCAATACATGCTCTCCCTTAGTGGTTGTGGTACAGGAAGATAAAGCTGAAGCTTCAAAGAATGTGTTTATATGCCTCACTTACTCTCACATTTTATCATCCTGAATTAGTCACATGGTCCCACCTTACTGCAAGGAAGGCTGAAAAATATTGTCTTCATTTGTGCTGAAAGGAAATTATGTAAACTGTATTGTCTCTGTTTACTTTTCTATCCTTTACAAATTTTTCATCTCCTGAGATAATTTAAAACTTTTAGTTTCAGCCAGGTAGTGTTGTCTACATATTTCATTCCTGAATAGTTTTATAACATTTTTTTAAATTAATTTATTTATTTTCAGAAAAACAGTATTCATTATTTTTTCACCACACCCAGTGCTCCATGCAATCCGTGTCCTCCATAATACCCACCACCCGGTACCCCAACCTCCCACCCCCCCACCACTTCAAAACCCTCAGATTGTTTTTTGGAGTCCATAGTCTCTCATGGTTCTCCTCCCCTTCCAATTTCTCCCAACTCCATTCTCCTCTCTAACACCCCTTGTCCTCCATGCTATTTGTTATGCTCCACAAATAAGTGAGACCATATGATACGAAACAGGCAAACATATAAAAAAAATGGGCAGAAGATATGAACAGACACTTCTCCAATCAAGACATACAAATGGCTATCAGACACATGAAAAAATGTTCATCATCATTAGCCCTCAGGGAGATTCAAATTAAAACCACATTGAGATATCACCTTACACCAGTTAGAATGGCCAAAATTAACAAAACAGGAAACAACATGTGTTGGAGAGGATGTGGAGAAAGGGGAACCCTCTTCCACTGTTGGTGGGAATGCAAGTTGGTGCAGCCTCTTTGGAGAACAGTGTTGAGATTCCTCAAGAAATTAAAAATAGAGCTTCCCGGGGCGCCTGGGTGGCTCAGTGGGTTGGGGCCTCTGCCTTCGGCTCAGGTCATGATCCCAGGGTCCTGGGATCGAGCCCCGCATCGGGCTCTCTGCTCGGCGGGAGTCTGCTTCCTCCTCTGTCTCTGCCTGCCTCTCTGCCTACTTGTGATCTCTGTCTGTCAAAGAAATAAATAAAATCTTAAAAAAAAAATAGAGCTTCCCTATGACCCTGCAATTGCACTACTGGGTATTTACCCCAAAGATACAGATGTCGTGAAAAGAAGGGCCATCTGTACCCCAATGTTTTATAACCTTTTTATAAGCAAATGGGCATCAGAAGGATTCCTTATTTTTTTAAGGAGGAAAAAGTATTAGATGTATTTATTGGAAATAAGAAAACATTAGGAAAAGCAGTAAGTGGGGAGGATGTCACATTGATTTTTTTTAATCTTTCACCCGTAAAAGTAGGTGGGTCAAGAACACAGCATTCAGCCAAATGGAACAGGAACTCCAAGTACAGGTCCCACTACCAGTGGCTTTGGTTGCAAGTTTTTCCTCATGATAATGATGTCTTGTTAAGAAAAGTTGCATGCAAAAAGGTGCAACAGGCTGTAAGTGTGGTAAATTGGTCTAACTAGCTCAATGTAAGGAAAATTCCTGTAAGAAATGTAGGAGTGCTTCAGACAATGAAGTTATAAGAAAGTGCTTTTGGGTTATAAACAAGAGAAATTATTTTAATCCTGAGAGCTCAAGAGTTTCTCGGTAATTGTAGAACTATAGCATTTCACATAATATGATTCAAGTCAGTCTAAATGAACAACTGCTGGTGGACTTTTTAGAGGAGATCCTGGAAATTGGAGTAGGAGACTTTGTAATTTGGCTTGCTTTATTAATCACATGGCTGCTTGCTACTTTAAATTCTTTCTTTGCTCCTTACTGTCACCAAGGTGACTGTGCCCATCCCAAGGTGATAAGATACTTAAAAGGGAGAATCAAAAATTGTTAAATATATGTCACATTCATTCACACACACAGGCACGCGTGTGTGTGCACGCACACACACACGCACCCATATAGTCTGATGCACATATGTACATGGGCATAGATATTTGTGTTTATTTTTATCTTTCCCATTTTTGAGATCCATGTTCTTACTCAATTTTACTGAGTTAAAAGAATGTATCAACTATGCTCTGACAGTCTCTGTGAAATTTGCATAGTGCTATCTTTCTTTCTTTTTGATGGGGGAATGGTATCTTGTCTAGCTATGGAATTCTTGAAAGGCAGATCATTTTCTCTCAGTAGACTGTAGATGTTATTTGATCATCATCTTGTTTTCTGTACCAGATATGAAAAGTTTGATCATCATTCCCTGATAAGAAGTTTGTTCTTTCTGTAGGGAAACTTCTAAGATTCTCTCCTTATATTTGTTATTCAACATTTTCAAAAGCATGAGTCTACATCTTTTTAACAAATTAATCTTGCTTGAATTTCAATGAGCCCTTTCTGTCTAAAGAATGTCTTTTTTTAATCATAAACACAAATAATCCTTTATTACTTGCTTATTTGTCACTTCTATACTTTTACTCATTCTGGAATGTCTACATTTGGATATGTTCTGAAGCTACTCTAGTTTTTTATCTTTGCTTTTACTAGCTCTATTTTTGTTCTTTATTTCACCACATGTTTTGGCATTACTCTTGACATTCTAATCCAATAACTCTCAAATTGATCATCTACTTTTTTTTAGTTTGTTGACTGAGTTTTAAATTATAAAGTTATTTTAAAAGGCATTATATACATTTTATTCTTGATTTTAAAATGTAGAGATCTCTTACTGTTTTTTACTTAAAAGTCCCAGTTTTATTTACTTGTTCTAGGTATGTATCTTGTCTTTCTTTCTTTGGTTCTTTGATGTCCTATGTTGTTATTTCTTGTTATTTGTTCATGAATTTTTGTGGCCTCACCTAGCAAGCTAGGCTGTTAGTAATTGGTGGTAGCACAGTAATTTCTATTTTTGTGACAGGTGATGAATCGGGGATCATCACTGATCCCTCTCTAGGTGTTCACAAGTATATCATCAGAGACAGCCCTTTCTAGAATCAGATGTGAGCCTGACAAGAAAACAAGCCAGGGAAGGCCTTCTCACTATTATTGACAGTACTTTGTTTTCTCCTGAGCATTTCAGTAAATTTATGTCCAGGGACATCATTTATGATTATACAAGAATCACACTGCACAAGAATGACCAATGAAAGGATGAGTAGGGGCTGAAAGCTCTCTAATGATTCTCAGGCTAAACCATGTACTCAAAAGAGAGGAATGTAGTTGGCTCTTTTCTTTTTGCAGGAAAATCCTTCATGGAATAATAGTGGTCCCGGTTTAAAATTTTGTCCCTGGTCCCAAAGCTAGATAAGCCCACCTCTCTGTTTCAGGAACTTTGATCCCACCAGGATTAAAAAAGAAGAGCATAGCTATTGATGTCTTTAGCTTCCTCAGTAATAGTGGACCTGTTCAATTAATGACCCTCTCAGGTTTCCGCCAGTGTGCCTATTCAGGTGATGGTCTCACTCTGGAAAGAAGGAGAAAAGGCAGCTAGGAGGAAGAACAATTCAGATACATCTGTATACATTGTCATCTTGGTAGGAATTGCACACTTTATTGCTTCTAGATAGCATTTTATTAGACATAAAATCCTTTATCTGTCATATATTTTGCAAATATATTTATCACAATTAGTTACATTTTATTCATATGTGTTTATTTTTTCTTTTGGGAAGAGGGTTTGGTGTGCATATGAGCACATTTGAATGTGTGTAGGTGTTTACTGCCATATGTGAATTATAAATTTAAAATGTACCTGGAACACCTGGGTGGTGTACTCACTTAAGCATCCAACTCGGTCTTGGCTCAGGTTGTGATCTCACGGGTTATGATCTCACGGTTTGTGATTTCATGGGTCATGAGATCGAGCCACATGTAGGGCTCTGAGTTCGGCGCAGAGTCAGCTTGGGACTTTTTCTCCCTCTCCTTCTGCCCCTCACTTGCACTCATGCACCTCTCTCAAATAGATAAATAAATATTTTAAAAAATAATTTTAAAAAGTACCAATAATTTACTATATGACTTTTGAATTTGACAGCAATTTGATTTTATTATACCAACTGGTTCTTAACAAGTGTTCATACACACATAGACCTACCTGATTGTCTTTGATGATTGCAGAGCATTTCACTATTTTATAATTTAACTGATCCCATGTTGATTTAAATTTTGTTATTTCCAACATTTTATATTTTTCAATACTATTGACAAGACTTTTAAAAATATCTTTCCACAAATAGTGTGAATAAGTATTTATTGAATATCTACCAAGTAATATGCAGTGTTCAAGGCTCCAGGGATCAGAGTGAAGTATTTCTTAATATGTAAATTCCTAAAAAGAAATTTCTGGATCGAATGAATATTACTTAAAATTTTCTAAAATATTACCAATATTCTTTAAAAGTTAGTATTTACTTACATAGTTACTTACAGTATAACATACTGCTTATTACATTCAGTTTTGCTTTTAGTGGTTAGTGTTCCTCTTTTCAAGATTGCCAATTTAAAACATGAAAAATAGCACATTATTGTTTTAATTTGATTTTTTTATTTGTGTGTGATTGAGCATCTTCTTATACATTTAATTATTATAAATGTATGTTCTTAAGTAAATCGCTCTTTTTAACTAGGACATTCGTCTTCTGCTTATTGATTTCTAAAAGTTCTTTATACATTAAAAATAGCAACTCTCTGTCATGTAAATTAAATATTATTTTTCTCCAAAAAATAACTCAAAACTCAGTGGCAGAAAAGAGTCAACTGTAACTGGATAAGTGACAAAGGGGTTTCTGCCCCTTACAGAACCACTGGCAGAGCTAAGGAACATCACAAAGCTTCAGCTCTGTGAATGCCTACCAGATGCATACCACCAAATGGTTCTGCTATTCTTGGGTAATTTGGTTTTCTAGATTAGAAAGCAGCCACTTCATCACTTAGTTCAGAACCATGCTCTCTCTGGGACCTCAGGCCCTTCCACACTCTACTTGTAACTGGGAGCTGAATTCATTTCTTATCTAAGTCAACTTGCATAGTAAAACCCAAATCTCACCGTGGTTGCACAGAGCAACTAGATACTTATAAAGGCCTGTGTACAGCAAAATATGAGAAACAGGTTGTAATGAACCCTGTGATTGTAATTTGCTTAATTTTATTTTTAATGTCATTAGCCACTCAGGAAATTTAAATATTTAAATCAATAAGATTTTCCTACTGAAAAATCTTTTGTGCCTTTTCCAGAAAGTAATCACACATTTCAAGAGATATGTTTTCCTTCAGTATTATTTTCAAAAATATTTTGAAATAGTTGAAAATTTTTTTGTATTTTGCTAGGTTTGTAAAAATGCTATGATTATAATAAATTCTTACATACTGTCCTATTGCTCCATCAATTTACTAATATTTTCAATAGAATGGATTAAAAATTAAATCAGCTTTATTGAGGCATAATTCACATGCTATAAAATCCACTTGTTTTTGGTATACAATATAGTATTTTTAGTAAATCTATGGAATTATGCAAGCATCACTACAGGCCAATTGTAGAATATGTGCAGTGATTTCCTGTTCCTACCCCAGCTCCAAGCAACCACTAATTTACTATCTACCTTTAGTTTTGCCTTTTCTGGAACTTTACATAAATGAAAAACAGTATGTGGTCTATTGAGTCCAGCTTTTTCTCTTATCATGAGGTTTTTGAAGTTTATCTGTGTTTTAATACCTGTCAATATCTTGCTCCTTTTATCCATTTACCAGTTGATAGACATTGGATAGTTTCCAGTATTTGACTATTATGAATGAACAGTGCTCTATGAACACTCATATACAGAATTTTATGGACAAAGGCTTTCATTTGTCTTGAGTAGATACTAGGGGTAAAATTGCTGGATATGGTAGACAGAGAAATCGGCCCCCCAAAGATGTCCATGTTCAATCCATGGCAACTGTTATTATGTTACCTTTCAAAATAAAACATATTAAATAGATGTGATTAACCACTCAAATAAGGGAGATTATCCTGGCTTTTTCAGGTGGACTCAATGTACACACAGAGATCCTTATCAGAGGCATGTAGGATGCAGCATTGTTAGAGTCTGAAAGGAAATGTGGTGATGGACGCAGAGGTCAGAGGAAGAAAGAGATAAATTTTCAAAATGCTACACTGATGGTTTTGAAGGTGGAAGAAAGGATCATGAGCCAAAGAATGCTGGTTTTTAAGGTTGGAAAAGGCAGGAAAATGGATTCTTTGTAGAACCTCCGGAAGGAATGGAGTGATGTTGACACTATGGGATACCGTTTGGGACTTAGAGACACTAGAACTGGAGGTTAATAAATTCATGTTGTTTTAAGCTACTAATTTAGTAATTTGTTATACCAGTAATAGGAAAACAAATACACTGGATTGTGTAGCAGATTTATGCATAATTATACAGTATAAAAAATTCCCAACTTGTTGCCAAGTGTCTGCAACATGTATACTTACCAATAATGTATTAGGGCTCTAGTTTCGTTTTGTTTCTTTTCTTTCTTTCTTTTTTCTTCCCCTCCCTTCCTTCCTTCCTTCCTTCCTTCCTTCCTTCCTTCCTTCCTTCCTTCCTTCCTTCCTTTTGACAAAGAGAGAGTGTATGCACAGTGTGGAGGGAGAAGGAGAGAGAGAATCTTAAACAGTCTTCACCCCCAGTGCAGAACCCGACACTGGGTTGGATCTCACAACCCTGAGATCAGACCTGAACTGAAATGAAGAGTTCAGTGCTTAACCTTTGCCACCCAGGGACTCCTCGTTTCTTTCCGTTCTTACCAAACACTTTTTATTGCTTGTGTTTTTAATTATTGTCTCTCTTTATTTCTTGTACATCTGTGGTTATTTCCCATTCCCAATGGTGCACATTATGCACATTGCATATTTTAAATTTTTCTCTAAAAATCTTCACTGAAATTTTGTTTGTATTATTGCTCTTGCCAAAGAGCCTGCACGCAGTCCTATTTATGCAATTTTTGTTTTACTTTTTATTTAATCAATTTATGATTTATAATTATTAGTGCATTTCAATTTTATGTGGTTATGATTGGTTATCTTTTTCTAGGTTACTTTTCTGAAGGTCCTTATTTTTATTTTGAAAACAATCTAAGTACAAATATAATGTTTTTATTTTTACAAAATAAAATTATTTGGATTTCATTGGTTTAATGTTAAACATTCTCACTGCCACACATTAAAAAGTAATCTTCAATTTTATTTTTATAATTTTTCCAAAAATTATTTAAATAATTTTTTACATATTTTTTAATTTTTAAAAATTTTTTTCAGCATAACAGTATTCATTATTTTTGCACCACACCCAGTGTTCCATGCAATTCGTGCCCTCTCCAATACCCACCACCTGGTTCCCCCAACCTTCCACCCCTGCTCCTTCAAAACCCTCAGATTGTTTTTCAGAGTCAATAGTCTCTCATGGTTCACCTCCCCTTCCAATTTCCCTCAACTCCCTTCTCCTCTCCATCTCTAATTTTTAAAAGTTTTTATTTTAATTACCTGGTGCTCAGTACAAACATGCTTCTTAATCCCCATCACTTATTTAACCCATCTCTCCACCTTTCTACCCTTTGATAACCATCAGTTTGTTCTCTATAGGTTAGAGTCTGGTTCTTGATTGGTCTCTCTTTTCCCCCTATGCTTGCTTGTTTTGTTTCTTAAATTCCACATATGAGTGAAAATATATGGTATTTGTCTTTCTCTGACTGACTTAATTCACTTAACGTTATACTCTAGCTCCATCCATGTCACTGCAAATGGCAGAATTTCATTATTTTTTATGGATGACGAATATTCCATTGTCTGTACACTACTTCTTTATTCATTCGTCAATTGATGGACAGTTGGGCTGCTTCTATATTTTGTCTATTGTAAATAATGCTGTTATAAACATCATGGTACATGTATCCCTTTGAATTAGTGGGCTTTTTTTTTTAAAGAATATTTTTAAAAGATTTTATTTATTTATTTGACAGAGAGAAACAGTGAGAGAGGGAACACAAGCAGGGGGACTGGGAGAGGGAGAAGCAGGCTTCTGGCTGAGCAGGGAACCAGATGCGGGGCTTGATCCCAACACCCTGGGATCATGACCTGAGCCGAAGACCAGACACTGAACGACAGAGCCAACCAGATGTCCCTGAATTAGTGTTTTTATATTCTTTGGGTAAATACCTAGCTGTGTAACAGCTGTATCATAGGTTAGTTGTTTTTTTAATTTTTTGAGGAACCTCCAGACTGTTTTCCAGAGTGGCTGCACCAGTTTGCATTCCTACCAACAGTGCAAAAGAGTTCCTTTTTCCCCCATCCTCACCAACACCTCTTTGTTTCTTGTGCTTTTGATTTTAGCCATTCTGACAGGTGTGAGATAATAGCTCATTGTGTTTTTGATTTGCATTTCCTTGATGATAAGTGATGATGAGCATCTTTTCATGTGTATGTTTCATCTGTATTTCTTCTTTGGGGAAATGTCTGTTCATGTCATCTGCCAAATTTTAATTGGATTATTTGGGGGGATTTTTGGTGTTGAGTTTTACAAGTTCTTTACAGATTTTGGGAACTAACATTTTAGAGATATGTCATTTGCAAATTCCATAGGTTGCCTTTTAGTTTTGTTGATCTTTTTTTTTTTTCACTGTTCAGAAGCTTTTTATTTTGATGTAGTCCCAATAGTTTATTTTTGCTTTTGTTTCCCTTGTCTCAGGAAATATATCTAGTAAGAAGTTACTATTGCTGATGTCAGAGACATTGCTGCCTCTGTTCTCCTCCAGGATTTTGATGATTTCCTGTCTCATATTTAGGTCTTTCATCCATTTTAAATTTATATTTGTGCATGCTGTAAGAAAGTCGTTGAGCTTTATTATTCGGCATGTTGATGTCCAGTTTTTCCAGCCCCATTTGTTGAAGAGACTTTTCTCACTGGATATTCTTTCCTACTTTGTTGAAGAATAGTTGACCATACAGTTGTGGGTTCATTTCTGGGCTTTCTATTCGGTTCTGTTTATCTATGTGTCTATTTTTGTGCCAATAGTATACTGTTTTGATCACTGTGGCTTTGTAACGTAAAAGTCCAGCAACTGTGATGTCTCCAGCTTTGCTTTTCTTTTTCAAGATTGTTTTGGCTATTTAATGTCTTTTGTGGTTCCATACAAATTTTAGGATTGTTTGTTCTAGCTCTGTGAAAAATGCTGGTGGTATTTTGATAGAGATTGCATTAAATATGTTGACTGCACTGGGTACTATAGACATTTTAACCATTTTTATTCTTCCAATCCATAAGCATGGAATGTCTTTCCATTTATTTGTGTCATTTTCACTTACTTTCATCAGTGTTTCATAGTTTTCAGAGTACATGTCTTTTACCTCTTTGAACAGGTTTATTCCCAGGTATCTTACTATTTTTGGTGTGATTGTAAATAAGATTGTTTTCTTTTTTTTTTTAATTATATATTTTTTCAGTGTTCCAAAAATCATTGTTTATGCACCACACCCAGTGCTCCATGCAGGACTGTTTTCTTAATTTCTCTTTCTGAACTTCATTATTGATATACAGAATTGTGACAGATTTCTGTAGATTGATTTTGTATCCTGCAACTTTACTGAATTTGCTTATCAGTTCTAGCAGGCTTTTTGGTTGAATCTTTCTGGTTTCCTATATAGAGCATCATGTCATCTGCAAATAGTGAAACTTTTACTTCTCCCTTGCTGGTTTGGATGCCTTTTCTTTTTGTTGTCTTATTGCTGTGGCTAGGACTTCCAGTACATTGTTGAATAAAAATGGTGATAGAGGACATCCTTGTCTTGTTCCTTATCTTAGGGGAAAGGGTCTCAGTTTTTCACCTTTGAATATGATGTTAACTGGGGGGTTTTCATAAATGGTCTTCATTATGTTGTGGTATATTCCCTCTAAATATACTATGTTGAGGTTTCCTATCATGGGTACATGTTGTACTTTGTCACATGCTTTTTCTGCATCTATTGATGATCACATGGCTCTTATCCTTTCTCTTATGGATGTGATGCATCATGTTGATTGATTTTCAAATACTGAATAACCCCTGCCCCTAGCCTTGCAATCCAGGAATAGATCCCATTTGATCATGGCGAATGATTTTTTTTAATGTACTGTTGATTCAGTTTGCTAGTGTTTTGTTGAGGAGAATTTTTACATCTATATTCATCAAGGATATTCCCTCGTAATCGTGTGTGTGTGTGTGTGTGTGTGTGTGGTGTCTTTAATTGGTATTGGCATCAGGGTAATCCTGACCTTGTAAAATGAATTTGGAACTTCTTCTTCCTTGTTCTTGGAAGAGTTTGAAAAGAATAGGTATGAACTCTTTTTCAAATGTTTGGTAAAATTCACTTGTGGAGCCAGCTGGTCCTGGACTATTTTTTGTTGGGAGTTTTTTTAATTACTGACTCCATTTCTTTGCTGGTTATCAGTCCCTTCAAATTTTCTATTTCTTCCTATTTCAGTTTTGGTAGGTTACATATTTGTAAGAATTTATCCATTTCTTCCATGTTGTCCAATTGTTGGCATATAGTTTTTTATAATGTTCTCTTATAATTGTTTATAATTCTGGTTTTGTTGTTATTTCTCCTCTCTCATTTGTGATTTTATTTATTTGGGTCCTTTCTCTTTTTTTCTTGATGATTCTGATTAGAGGTTTATCAATTTTATTGATTTTTTTTTCTTCAAAATCCCACTCCTAGTTTCATTGCTCTCTTCTATTACTTTGAGGGTTTTTGGTTTGTTTTGGTATCTATATGATTTATTTCTACTCTGTTATTTCCTTCCTTTCTTTGTTTTTAAGTTCTGTTGGTTCTTTTTCTAGCTCTGTCAGGTGCAAGGTTAAGTTGTTAATCTGAGATTTTACTTGCTTCATTAGATAGACCTATATTGCTGTAAACTTCCCTCTTGGAACCACTGTTGCTACATCCCAAAGGTTTTGAATCATTGTGTTTTCATTTTCAGTTGTTTCCATGTACTTTTTTTTTAATCTCCTCTCTTATTTCCTGGTTGCCCCATTCATTATTTATGGCATGTTATTGAACCTTCATACGTATATATATGGACTTTCCAGAGTTTTTCTTGTGGTTGACTTCTAGTTTCATAGTGTTGTGGTCAGAAAAGATGCCACTTTAATTATAATATATCTTGGTGTGGATCTGTTATTGTTTTTTTTTGTTGTTGGTTCTCTCTGCCTCCTGGATGTGGATATTTGTTTGTTTTCCACATTAGAAAAGTTTTTAGCTATTATTTCTTCAAATAAATTCTCTGCCACCCCTTTTTGATCTCTTCGTCTGTGACTTCTATAATATAAATATTATATAATATTATTATATAATATATAATACATATCTATAATTTAAATATTATATATTATATAATATAAATATTACTGTATTTGATGGCCTTACTGATTTCCCCAAGTATATTCTTGTTTTTCATAATTTTTTTTTCTCTCTTTTCTTCAGGTTGATTATATCACTCTGTCTTCTAGGTCATTAATTCATTCCTCTGCATCTTCCAGACTTCTGTTCATTCCATCAAACATGTTTCTCATTTTGTTTACTGAGTCCTTTATCTCTGTTGTTGTTCCTTATCTCTGTGTTTATGGTCTCATTGATGTTTTACCCTCTTTTCTCAAGTCCAGTCGTATCCTTATAATCACTGCTTTATTTTCTCCATCAGATATATACTTATATCTGTTTCATTTAGATCTCTGGCCACAGCATTCTCCTATTCTTTCATTTTGGACAAATTCCTCTGTCTTCTCATTTTGCCTAAGTCTCTGTACCGTGTGTGTGTGTGTGTGTGTGTGTGTGTGTGTGTGTACGCATGCACGTGTGTGTGTGTGTGTGTCAAGAAAGTGTGTTCTTGAGTGAAATGGTTTTATAAAGAAGAGGTCCTATGGTGACCTAAAGTGTAGTGTCCCCTATTCCGCAGGGCCTCATGCTTCTGGGAGTATCTCCAATATGTACTGTATGCTTTCTGCTGTTGTGTCATGTCTGCTTTATCCTTTAGGCCAGTTGACTACAGAGGTGCTCTTTTCCTGTTGTGGGCAGTATTTGAACCTTGGCTTGAATATGGTATATTTTAATTAAGTATGCTCTAATCTACTTGTGAAATGAGACCTGTTGCTGCCACCACTGGAACAAAGACCTCACAAAATTCTCAGGTCAGGGAATGCCTGGGTGGCTCAGTTGGTTAAGCATCTGCCTTTGGCTCAGGTTGTGATCTTAGGGTTATGGGATCAAGTCTTGCATTGGGCTCCTTGCTCAGCAGGGAGTCTGCTTCCAACTCTGCCTGCTCTCCTGCTGCTCCCCCTGCTTGTACTCTCTCTCTCTCTTTCTCTCTCTCTCTGACAATTAAATAAATAAAAACTTGAAAAAAAAAAATCCCAGGTCAGAGACATGGTGTTGGCAGGTGTTTGGGCTGGTCTTCTGGGAAGGGGCACATTGGAACTAAGGCAAAATGGACTGGGTAGGACAGTTCTTCCAGGGTGTAGGGTGCAGGGCTTTGTGTAAGTAAGTTAGCATGGAGTGTTGGCACTGTGTTGGTTCCCACCAGTAGCTCTGTGTTTATGCTGAGGGGTAGACACGGGAAACAGTGCCTGTCCATTCATTTATTCTCAGAGGAGTGTCTCTGGGACAGGTCTGAGATGAGCAGTTAACCTCCCCACTGTGTGCTCCAGATGCTCTTTAGATCAGATAACTGTTTCCATGCTATATGTACATAAGCCTTTGGTCTTACCTTTTCTCTGAGAATAGCACCAATGTCCTAAAATGTCTCCTAGAGCCAAGCATGCTGACCTTTAAAACTCGGGGCTCGAAGCCCCTCTGTTTGCAAGAACTCACCAAATTCAAGCCTTCTTGCTTTCCAAGCCAACTGCATGTGGATTCATTTCCCCTGTGCACTCCTCTGTGTACCAGTTTGTCTTTCACCCTTCTCCATTACCATGGCTCCCTCCCCACTGCAGCAGCAATGACCCATTTCTCTCCCAAGCCATGTCTCCACACTTGACTTTCTTTGATGTGGCCTCTTCTCTGCCTTTAGTTGTGGAGTTTGTTCTGCCAGTCTTCAGATCAATTTTTGGGCTATTTGGGATGATTTGATAGTTATCTAGCTGTATTTGTGGGATGAGGCAAGCCTAAGGCCCTACTACTCTGTTGCCATCTTCCACTCCAATTTACCCTTCAAGTCTAAATAATTTTTAAAATGATTACTTAGGGTCAGATTGTTTTTCTCTATTTTTTTGTTGTAAGTTTCTACATATCATCCAGTATGGTCAAAGAATAGGGCACAAACTTAGTGTTGTTGTAAATTACCCAGATTTTCAGCACTTGATCAGTTCTAGATAGTGTTCAATGGAAAATGAATTGTTGTCCAAATCTTTTATAATGTCACTTATTTTAGCTAGTCTCTGAATCAGTCAAATTCATAGGAAGGCATATTAAGTTGATTAGTATAAACATCTTGCATATTGAGTAACTTTTCACTATCAATATTTCTTTGCCTATGAGTTCATATGTTTGTAGTGAATTTTAACATTTTTTAATTAAGAGCATTCAATAAAAGACTACAATTTTACCCAAGTCATGTGTGTGAGATTTACTTGTATTCTTTCTAGCTATCATATGAACTTTCCTAAGGCTATTTGGTTCTGGTTGTATTGTATTTAGTAAATCTTCAGGGACTATTTTCTAGTTTCAGTAAAGATAAAGTATTATTTTGTTTAGACTCTTTTATTTTGCATTTTTTGAAGACTTTCATAGGAGAAGTGTAGAACTATGGGTATTTTGTAACAATCACTTCTGAAATTTTAGTTGTGTTCTTACTGACATTCTTCATTGTCCTTGTTACATGGTATGAAGTCAATATATATTTGGTTTGAATAATTTGTCTAACATAGGAATCACATCATATTGTTTTCTAAAATGTCTTCACATATTTTAGAGGTTTAAAATTTTTGTTTTTGAAATAGTTTGGAAAATTACTGAAACAAGACAATAAATCAAATTAAAACAATGACTACTACTATTCATTGTATGTCTAATATATGTTAGGCACTGAAATATACATTTGAATGAATAATTCTCATTTAAATCTTACAATGTCCTTTTAAGTTATTTCTATTATATTCATTTTTTATTTTATCAACACAAAAAATTAAAATCAGAGGCCCTAAATATCTTACTTGATTTCTACAACATTCTGTTAGTGAATTCAAATTCAGATTTTCCTTGATTCTAGAAACTAGTCATTATGTAATATAGCTGGTTACAGAGAATTAGTGTTTTTAGTCATGCAGGTACCATTGTGTATATTTTGACAATAAATTCAGAAGATAGTTTTAAACCAGAGATTTATGAGATATCATGATTTAGAGAATCAATAGTGGCTGAGTATATTCCTACCTATCATTACTCATTCATTTATCCATTCAACAAATAAACATTTCTGATGTTTCTTGCTCTGAAAAGCAATAGTCTGAATGCTGAAATAATGGAAAAAGGAATTACACTCACGGATTTGCTTATGGTCTGTTAGGGGAACTACTATATAGCCTGATACAACTATGTAACTATAATATAGTTTATGGAAGAGAGGGACATGATTGCTTTGATTAGTCAATAGCCTTAGTAGAGCAGGTTAAGCTCTACTCAATTTTGCTACATAAGTTTTCCCAAGATTGACTGATAATCTTTATCAATTTTGTAGTTTCCCATCATAATTTGTATTCTTACTCCCATTTTGTGTATGCTTTATCTAACTACTTCAAAATGTCTTCTATCTCCTCATTTCTCAGTACATACAAGCATTAAAATATGGAAAAAATTTTATTTTCTTTTAAAAATATATTATCTCTAATATGTATTTTTTGATAATTAAATTCTGCTTTTAAAATAATGGGTTACTATTGGGTCTTATAGTTTCCTATATTCAGGCAAATATACATTTTTTTCAGTTCGCTGATCTTAATCTATTTGCAAAAGCTGGAGGGTTCATACTGCTGAGGTATGCCATCTGTGCAAGGAGAAAATGACCTCGTGGGCAAATCATAACAACCATTAAAGATGAAGATGCTATTCCATTTCATTTTGTAGCTTGTGATGGCACCTTCTATGTTTATGTCACTATATTCTTCTTTAGATGGCAATATTAACTGTGACAGCCTCATTTTACTTCCAGGTAATTTCAGAAAGTCTCTTCTGCTAACTTTAAGTAACAAAAGTAACTGATTAGGTCAAGTTATAAGACATACATATTAAACACAAATTAATATGTCTCCACATTTTCTATCCCCCAAATGCTAAAAATCTTATGTTTTTTCCATAAGACTAAGGTTGTTTAAGTTATTAATACAGATATTATAAAGGCAAAAACAGAGATGTTACATTTAATTTTACTTAAATTTGACAAAAAGAAACCAAAGAGACAGTGATAGTATTGCTGAACTTCAGAAAAATATTTCTTTAAAAATCTTATATTTTTTATAGTCAAATTTAGCACCCAGAAAAAGGCACATGATAAAACAACATATGAAAGATGAATGCCAATTACCACTCAAAGGACCAAACACAAATTTTCAGAAAGAATATAATATACAATCAGGAAACTAGAACAAAATTGTGTTTTCATTGTAGAGAAACAATTTAAATCTTGCTACATTTACACATGTTGATGGAAAACATGTAGCTGAATGACTGTCAGTACAGATGGATCTGTCTATAAATGGATAAATTTTGGAAAGATTTTAATGATCCACTCTACATTCCTTTTAATGAGCTACATCAACGTGTTTACCTCAACAATGTAATGAATTCAGAGAATCTTGAACTTGAATCCTTATTTTTTTGTCTCTTGTGCTTATGTGTAAAATTACATAATTTATATATCTGTGGAAAAGGATATATTTTACTACGAATTTTTTGTATGAGTATAGTGAAAGAAGTAAATACATGGTAAATGCCATGCAAGTAAGTTACTGACTATATTCATAGTCCTATTCGTGACACTTCAGGTTATTGAATATCAAGACCACTGCAGCTAAAAGGATCACAGAAGCTATTTGCTTTGGGATTTCTAAATGCATGTTAGATATTTATACCACTTTGAGATTTAAAATCTATTGTATGTAAATAATCATCAAAAAATCTGATTGTGTTATGGATAAACTATATAAACTGTATAAAAATTTGGGGCAAAGAAAGTTAGAATGCTCAGGTCAATTCATTAAAAAATTCCATATGTTTCACACTTAACAGTCTAGATTTCTGATCCACAATGATGCCTGAAGTACTAAATAGTTACATTTACTAATTTATTGCTTTGTCAACATAGGCAGGCACAACTCTAATAGGATGAACACAGTTCATTAGTGAAAATGGCAAAGCTAGAAAGGAAGAAGTTTTAGAGTTACAAAAGTCATTTGGTATTTTCTGTGTCTTGGGTACATGACTTAGGGTTTTCAATGTCCAGTAGGGTTATATAGTTTTATTAGGCATTTTGTTTATGCAACAATATGTGAATGGGTGAAGGTTTTAACAATGCTAAGTTTTTTACCATAGGTAGCAACTACTGCTATAAGTAATGGTTGAAAATTAAAAAATGAATTCTTCTAAGCAATAGTTTAAGGAGACTTCCTGTCAGAGACTGCATAAAAACTAAATTTATTTCCAGGAATTGGGAGCCTGGAATCAATCCTGTTTGACATGCATCTGTATCACAGATACTATCAAAAGAGTCTTCAGGGAGTTAGAAACAAATATTTTGTTTTCATCCAAGGTAGAGGAAATGAGTAGGTTATTGTCTCTCACCATTAGACTCTTATAGTACATGAAGCCTGAAAAATATGTCTCAAATCAAAGTTCAGCAAAAAGACTAGTCAAAGCATTGAGTTCTTAGCTGAGATCTCTGGAAAGGGGATGATGACAATGGTAGTAACATATTCTTTCCACCTTAATCCAGCTAATAGTAGAAAATGTAATAGGTATTAATCCAAAGACTTTTAGATCAGATATCAAACCTCAAGTTATAACCAGCATCTGATCAGCCTTAACTATGCAGTGCTGATTGATTTACTTATTTACACTTTCCTCTGGTGCAGGGGCCGACATCTTTTTTTTCTATTTATATCCATCATGTGTGACTTCATTGCCCAAACCATCAGTTTTATCAGAGGCTTCATCTAGCATACATTCTGCAAGTCAACAAACCATGATCTGGGCAGATCTATCAGTTAAAATATTATGCAATGACTCATATTGATGATCTAGTTTAATTTGCCAAGCACCCTCATTGATCTCATCTGACTCTGGATCAGTTTGTTGCCAAAAGCATGTGTGTGTTTCAGTTACACTACAAGTTAAAAAAAACCTCTTTTTTTTTTTTTTCAAAGAGAGATGTTGTTCAACAAACCATCCTAGTTGACTTCAAGGGACTCTTCCTGAAAAATTGTTATAGATTTTGGCAATTTTTATATTTGAAATATAAGCAGTTTCCAGTTGCTGTTTATGCTGAAGATTTGGAGAAGTAGTACTGTAATGAAGAGTGTTATTAACATGCTTAATTATAATAAGGAGTAGAAGTAAAACAGACATGAAATGACATCCAACTATTTTATATAGCTGTCAGTATAAAAAGGATATATCCAAGTATCAGGATTGCTTCTTTGTGAAAATGTTTACATCATAATTATTAACTATTCTTTAGCCTCATAAGTTGAGGCTTTTCTTAAATTTTGGAACTGATTTTATAATGATAAATCGAAGTTCTCTACAGACTCCTTGCTCAGCAAGGATTCAGCTTTTATGCCCATATTACATTGATATTCACCTTTAAACTTTTTTGTTAATTCTATACAGGTGTGCTTTTTTGTTGATGACCATAAACATATTCTGTTTCTTCCCTGAAATTTGAAATAAAAACCCAAATATTTAGTTTACCTCTATCACTTTCTGCTTTGTATTGCTTTTTAGAATTCCACATCTGCATATCTTGTCCCTTTATACCATGATGAATAGGAATCATGCCACTGGAGAATATAGTAGTTTCCTCCAAATCCTGTAACAAACTACCATGAAGTGGGTAGCTTAAAAATGTACGTTTATTCACTTACAGTTCTGGAGGAAAAGTCTCACTGGGCTGCAATCACGTTGTCCGTGAAGCTGTGTTCATTCTGGAGAACACAGGGTGTTCTGTGTGGTCCACACAGGGTGGACCATTTCTTTGCCTTTTCAGCTTCTGAAAAGCTGGCCCACATTACCTTGTTCATGGCTTCCTTTCAGCAACCACATCACTCTGACCTCTGCTTTCACTGTCATAGCACCTTGTCTAAACCTGATTTTCCTGCTTCCCTCTTGTAAGTGCTCTTGTGATTATATTGGGCTCACGCAGATTGTCCAGGGAAACCTCCTCATCTCAAAATCCTTAAATGAATCACATCTGCAAAGTCCCTGTTGTCATGTAATGGAACATATTCACAGATGCCAGTATTTAGGATGTGTTTGTGTTTGAAGGGCCATCATTTTGCGTAACATAGGAAGGGAGGGACTTAGAAAAGGTTCCACATTTTTTTAAAAGAATCAAATCAAAGGTCTTCAAATTCAGGCATATATTTATAATTCCTATATTATAAAGTGCGTTTGCAAAGGAAGGTTTGAATTTCTGGTGTGTCCTCACGCACTTTATTGTTTGTTTACATTTTTATTTTTATGTATTTGTTGGTTTTTAAATTTTGTTGATATTCTCTAGAATCTGACATTTATTAGTTTGCCAGAAGAAACAACTTCTGTTTTGACAGACTCACAACTTTTTAAGAGTAGAACAGAAAACTCTCCATAAACATTTTAAAGTTTAACATTACTTTACTTAAACAATTAGCTTTTATAAACTGGGACAAGAAATGGGAATTTTATGTAGTCTACATATATATTTTTTAGTATTTCTTACCTTTATTATTATTATTTTTTTAAAGATTTTATTTCTTTGTCATTTGTCAGAGAGAGAGAGAGAGAGAGAGCAGAAGCAAGCATTGTGGCAGGCAGAGGCAGAGAGAGAAGCAGCGAGGGACCCGATGCGGGACTCGATCCCAGGACCCTAGGATCATGACCTGAGCCAAAGGCAGCAGCTTATATTGTTGATATATATCACATATCACACTCACACACACATATATACATATATTAATTTCAAGCATAAAACACAATGGTTCAACATTTATATACATTACAAAATGCTCACCAAGATAAGTGTAGTTACCATCTGACACCTTACAGAGTTATCACAATAATATTCCTTATGCTGTACTTTACATCCCCATGAGTTACTTATTTTATAACTGGAATTTTATACATCTGAATTACCTTTACCTCTTACACCCATCCTCTAATCCTTGTGGCAAATACTAGTTCTCTGTATTTATGTGCTTTTTATGTTTTGTTTTGTTTGTTCATTTGTTTTTCAGATTCCACATGTAAGTGAAATCATACAGTACCTTTCTTTCATTGTCTGACATTTTACTTTGCATAATACTCTCTAGGTCTATACAGGTTGTTACCACATCTTCATGAGCACAGCATTTCTTGTCTTTTTGATAATAGCTATCTGATACGTGTGAGATCTCTCATTGTTTTGATTTGCATTTCCTGATAGTTAAGGATTTTCAGCATTTTTCATGTATGTCTTGGCCATCTGCATATCTTTGGGGAAAAGTGTCTTTTCACATCCTTTGCGTATTTTTAATTGGATGGCTTGATTTTGGTGTTGAGTTGTATGAATTCTTTATATATTTTGGATATAAACTACTTATCAAAATATGATTGTGAATATCTTTTCCCATTGAGTAGGTCACCTTTTCATTTCGTTGCTGTTTTTTTTTTTTTTTTTGGTTTTTTTTTTTTTTTTTTTTGCTATGTAAAAGATTTTTAGTTTGGTGTAGTCTCAATTGTTTATATTTGCTTCTGTTGCCTTTGCTAGGTAAAAAAACAAATATATTGCTATGACCATTGTCTAATAGTTTACTGCCCTTGTTTTCTTTTTGGAGTTTATGTTTTCAGGTATTACACTGCAGTCTTCCATCCATTTTGAGTTGATTTTTGTATATAAGAAAGTAGTTTAGTTTCATTCCTCTGCATAGAGCTATTCAGTTTTCTCAGCACCATTTATTGCCAAGCCTAATTTTTCTCTACTGTATATTCTTGCCTCTTTTGTCATAGATTAATTGACCCTATAAGTGCCGGGTTATTTTTGGCTTTCTATTCTGTACCACTTTTGTATGTGTCTATTTTTGTGCCAGTACCTTACTGTTTTGATTATTGTATCTTTGTAGTATAGTTTGAAATGTGGGAATGTGACACCTCCAGCTTTGCTCCTCTTTCTCAAGACTGTTTTGGCCCATCATGGTCTTTTGTGGTTCCCAACACATTTTAGGGTTTGGTTTTGTTTTGTTTTGTTCTATTTCTATGAAAAATGTTATTGAATTTTGGTAGGGATTGCATCGAATCTGTAGATTACTTTAGGTAGCATGGACATTTTAGCAATGTTAACTCTTCTAACTCATTCACTTGTGTGGTCTTGAATTTCTTTCTTTTTTTCTTTTTTAAAGATTGTATTTATTTGACAGAAATCACAAGTAGGCAAAGAGGCAGGCAGAGAGAGGAGGAAGCAGGCTCTATCCCAGGACCCTGAGCTCATGACCCGAGCCAAAGGCAGAAGCTTTAACCCACTGAGCCACCCAGGTGCCCCTGGTCTTGAATTTCATTCCTCAATGTCTTGTAGTTTTATTATAACTAAATCGCATTGTTTTCTTGATTTCTCAGTTACTAGTGAACAGAAATGCAATGGATTCTGTATATTAATTTAATGTCCTGAAATTTTACTGAATTTATTTATTAGTTCTAATTTTTTTGGTGGATTTAGGGTTTTCTATATACAGTACCTTGTCTTCTACAAATAATGGCAATTTTATTTTTTTATTACTAATTTGAATACTTTTTATTTTTTGTCAGTCTGATTTCTGTTGCTAGAATTTCCAGTACTCTCTTGAATAAAAGTGGAGAGAATGGGCCTTCTTTTCTTCTTGATGATGTTAGAGGAAAAACTTTCAGCTTTTTACTATTGAGTATGATATTAGCTCTGGACTTGTCATACATGGTCTTTATCATGTTGAGGTATGCTTTGTCTATAGCCACTTTGTTTAGTTTTTATCGTGAATGGCTGATGAATTTTGTCAAATGTTGTTTTTGCATCTAATGAGATAATTTACATGATTTTAATCTATTATTATGTTAATGTGGCACATCATATCAATTGATTTATGGATATTGAACCATCTATCTTTGCATTTCTGGGGTGTGATTGGGGCAAATGATTCATTTACGGTATTTTAAAATTTGATTTGCTAGTATTTTGTTGAGGACCTTTTCATCTATGGCATGTAATTTTAATTTGTTATAGTGTCTTTGTCTGGTTTTGGTATTAGTATAATGCTGGCCTCATAAAATGAATTTGGAGGCATGCTTTCTCTTCAATTTTTTGGAAGAGTTTGAGGAGGATAGATATTTACTCTTCTTTAAGTATAGATACACACACATACACACACACACACACACATATATATATTCATCTATGAAAACTTCAGGACCCTTCAGGGTCCTGAACTTTTGTCTGCTGGAAATTTTTGATTACTGATTCAATTTCATTACTAGTGATTTGTCTATTCAGGTTCTATTTTTATGACTCAGTCTTAGAAAATTATATATTCCTAGGAATTTATGTATTTCTTTTAGGTTGTCCAACTTGTTAGTGCATAATTTTTTTAGTAGTCTTTTAGAATTTTTTTTGTTTCTGTGGTGTCACTTGTAATGTTTCCTCTTTAATTTCTGATTTTTCTTATTTGAGTTCTCTCTCTGTCTTGATGAGTCTAGCTAAAGATTTATCAACTTTATGTTCTTAAAGAAGTAACTCTTAGGCGCAACTGGGTGGCTTAGTTTGTTAAGTGTTTAACTCTTGAAATTGGCAGAGGTCAAGATTTCAGGGTCCTGGGATCAAAGCCTGCATCAGGCTCTGTGCTCAGCAGGGACTCTGCTTGAGGACTCTATGCCTCTACCCCTCTCCTACTCACACTCTCTCTCTAAAATAAATAAATTAATAAATAAGCCTTTAAAAAAAACAAAAACGCAGAACAAAGAACTCACTCTTGGATTCATTGATCTTTTCTATCTCTTTGTCTCTATTTTGTGCAATTCCATTCTGATCTTTATTATTCCCATCCTTTTACTAAATTTGGGATTTGTTTTTCTTTTTCTAGTCCTTTATGTGTAAAGCTAGAATATTTATTTGAGATTTTTGTTTCTTGAGGTGGGCCTGTATCCCTATAAAGTCCCTCTTATATAATAACATATTGCTCTTCGTGCATCCCCAAGATTTTGGAATGTTGTGTTTCCATTTTCATTTTTCTTAAGGTATTTTTTAATTTCCTTTTTGATTTCTTTGTTGACTCATTGGATGGTTAGTAGCATGCTGTTTAGCTTCCACATAACTTTTCTCCTAGTTCTTTTCTTGTAAATGATTTCTAGTTTCATATTATTCTGTTTGGAAAAGATGCTTGATATAATTTTAATCTTCCTAAATTTATTGTTTTTTTTTTTCTCTTTCTCTTTTTTTTTTTTTTTCTGTAGCCTAACAGGCAGTCTATCTTGGAGAATGCTATGTGTACACTTCAAAGGAATGTGCATTCTGCTGTTTAAAGATGGAACATTCTGTAAATATCTGTTAAGTCCATCTGGTCTAAATGTGTTCTTCAAAAACACTGTTTTTTTTATTGATTTTCTCTCTGGATGATCTATCTATTGATGCACATGGGGTGATCGTTACCTACTACTGCATTGTTGTCAGTTTTTCTTTTTATGACTATTAGTCTTTTCTTTATATATTTACGTACTCATTTTGAGTACATAGATATTTAAATTGTTAAGTGCTTTTGTTGGATTGGTCCATTTATCATTAAATAATGCACCTTTGTTCTTGTTACAGTTTTTGTTTTAAAGTTTGTTTTGGGACAGCTGGGTGGCTCAGTTGGTTAAGCCACTGTCTTCAGGTGAGGTCATGATCCTGGAGTCCCAGAATCTGGTTCTGCATTGGGCTACTTGCTCAGCAGGGAGGCTGCTTCTCTGTCCGACCCTCCCCACTCTCATGTTTTCTCACTTTCTCTCTCTCTCAAATAAATGCATAAAAAAAAAAATTTTTAAAATTTAAACAGTCGATTTTATCCTATATTGCTACCCCAATGTTTAAAAATTTCTATTTGCTTGGAATATCTTTTCCATTCTTTGATTTTCAGTCTGTATATGTCCTTAGGTCTGAAGCGAGTCTTTGGTAGATAGCGTAGAGATGGGTCTTGTTTCTTGTCCCATTTATTCACCCCTATGTGTTTTGATTAGAACATCTAGTTCATTTACATTTAAAGTAATTGTTTCTAGATATATACTTATCGCCATTTTGTTTCTTGTTTTATGGTTGTTTTTGTTCCTTTTTTGTTCCGTTTCTTACTCTCTTTCCTTGTGATTTGATGACTTTCTTCTGTGTTATGCTTGCATTCTTTTTTCTTTATTTTTCATGTATCTGTTATAGGATTTTGGTTTGTGGTTGCCATGAAGTTCACATATAATACCTTATGTATATTGCAGTCTATTTTTGGTTGATGATTGCACAAGTTCAAATGCATTCTAAAAACACCACATTTTATCCCTCTCCCCATGCCTTATGAATTTGGTTTCACTGTGCACATCTTTTTGTTTTGTGCATCCCTTAACTAATTATTGTAGGTATAGTTGTTCTTACTTTCTTTTTCTTTGAACCTTCTTACTAGCATTATAAATGATTGATCTACTATCTTTATTATATGTTCATTTTTACCAGTGAAATTTTTTCTTTCATAATTTTCTTACTTCTTATTATAGCCTTTTTTTTTTTTTCCTTCAGGAAATCCCTTTAACATTTCTTGTAACATCCCTTTACTGGTGGTGAACTCCTTTAACTTCTGTTTGTTTGGTAAATTCTTTATCTTTACTTCCATTTTCAACTATGAATGATAATGTTACTAGGTAGGGTATTCTTGATAATTTTTTGTTTGTTTGTTTTCTTTCTTTATTTTTTTTTACTTTTCAACACTTCAAATACACCAAAGTTATGGCCTTCTGATCTGCAAAGTTTCTGCTGAAAAATCAGCTAATATGCTTATGAGTGTTTCCTTGTTTATCCTTAGCTGCTTTTATGTTCTTGCCTTTAAAGAAAAAAGATTTTATTTATTTTGAGAGAGAGAGTGTGCATAATTTTCAGCATCTTCATCTCTTCTCCTTCTTGACCCCTAAAATGCCAGTAGTATAATTAATGTTGTCATAGAGGCTCCTTAATCTATTCTCATTAAAAATTTTTTTCTTTGTTTTTCAGTTTGGATGATTCCCAATACCCTGTCTTCCTGATCACTGATTAATTCTTCTGCATCCTTTAATCTGGTGGTGATTCTCTCTAACGTCTGTTTTTTATTTCCATTATTGTATTCTTGAGCTCTGTTTGGTTCTTTTTCTATCTCTTTGTTGCCCAAGTCTTCACTGAATTCATTTACGTTTCTCCCAAGTTCAGTGAACATCTTTATAACAATTTCTTTGAACTTTGTACTAGATAGATTGCTTGTCTCCATTTTGTTTTAGTTCTTTTTATGAGGATTTGTTCTGTTCTTTTATTTGGAACATATTCTTCTGTTTCCTCATTCTGCCTGATTCTGTGTTTGTTTTTCTGTATCAGATAGATCAGCTAAATCTTCTGGTCGAAGGAATCCTGTGGGGTCTAGAAACACACCACACTTGGTCATCACACCTAGGTACTTCAGGAATATCCCCTGTATAAGTTCAGTGTGCCCTCCTGTTGTGCTGGTGGGTGGGCTAGGCCTTGATGAGACTGACTGTACAGCATGGCTACAACTGTTGTAGGCATGCAGGTGGGAGGGACAGGCCTCCCTCCCCCTCCTCAACAGCAGAAGTCACTTTGGAGAGGTGCTGGTGCCAACCAAGGATTCTTATCAGGCATGGAAGAGAAGAAGCCTCTTTCTTTGCAAGGATGACTGCTGAGGTGGCTGTTATGGCTTGGACAGGTCCACTAGGAATGCTGGAACAGGGTGAGCAGTGTAAGCAAAGTAGATGGAGAATGTCAGAACAGGCTTCTGCCAGTGTGGGGCCAAGTAGGCTAAAAACAGTAAGAACAATGGCACCCAACTGCATTTCCATTCCTAGAGAATGTTCGTACAGATTCCTGCCCCTCTGGCACATGTCCTAAAATTAATCAATAAATCTATTTCATGTATGGCCTATGCACTTTTCACACTGTTACCTCTGTGCTGTGTCTTGGAGTGAGTGAGATTATGTGTGAACCCTTTAAGATTAGAGTTTCACTTTCCTGTAGCATTTTGGCTATCCTAGAGTTAAGACACATCAATTTTTTTTATTTCCTTTTTTTTTTTTTTTTAAGATTTATTTATTTATCTGAGAGAGAGAGAGAGAGAGCACTTATGTTCAGGGAGAGGGGCATAGGAAGAGGAAGAAGGAAAGAAGCAGACTCCCTTCCAAGTAAGAAGCCCAACATGTGCTAATCCCATGATTAAGAGATCATGACCTGAACCAAAATAAGGAGTCAGATCCTCAACTAGTTGAGCCGCACAGGCACCCAATACCTGTCAATTTGCAAAGGCAGATCTCATGGAGGTTTTTCTTCCCTGTGCAGGTCCCCAATGGGTGATTTGATCCCCTTGCTCCTCAGGGAAGACCTTTGCTGTGTGATGTCCCTCTTATTTGTGGCGTGCTATGCCAGGGGCTTGACTTCCAATCCGACTATATCTCTTCCCTTTCTAGCCTTCTTAATGTGGCTTTTTCTTTATGTCTTTAGTTGTAGAAGAGCTGTTCTGCTATTCTTCAGGTCATTCTTAATTTTGCTCTGTGTGTAGCTGTAGCCTTCATGTATTTAAAAGGGAGGTGAGCTCAGGGGTTTTCTACTTTTGCCAATTTCAAGAGTGTTTTATAGATGATGAGGCAGACCCACACACCAAAGTGACTACCATGGTCACTGGTGTGGATGTCCTGAATATCTTTTTTTCTTAATAACTTATTTTTAAGGGTATCACTTAATATAATGATCTTCACTTTCTTTTTCTTATAAAGATATGGCTTCTTATTAAGTAGTTATTTTTTTCCTACATGGAAAGCCATAAAATTTTGTGAAATGTTTTATTGTGCATAATACCATTTTTTGTGGGGGTTCCTGCAGAGGTTGGCAACAATGAACCAAAGAAAGACATTTAAACCAATGTTGGCTTCATTGTTCATATTACTAAGAAAAGTGAATAAGCCTTCATTGATTCTCTCAAGAGATGAGATTTTTGCTTTTCTATGGGCTTATATCAGGCTCAGTCCATAGTATAAGCAATAAGAATTATGAGTGACCATAAGAGAAACAAGCTACTTTCTCCTTGGGGAATTTTTCTATTTTTATGTCTGTTTATAGAGGTTTTCTACATCTTGTCTTTGCATACTAAGACAAAAGGAAGTAAGCAAATTCACATTTATTTTGTGCCTATTTGTGATAACATATAACATTTGCTGAGCTCTTCCTATGTTCCAGACATTTATTGCTTCACAATATATACACATTTCATCCTCAGAGCTACCTCATGAGATAGATACTTTTGGTACTCACACTTTACAATTGTGGAATCTGGGAGACACAAAGGTCAAACCATTTTCCCAACGTCATTAATGGCCAGTAAATGTGAAGTTGTTACTTGAACCTGGGCCATCCGTCTTTCAAGTCCATACTCTTACCTGTTATATGAATCTGCCTTTAGAGGTCACATGTGGGGCCAAGTACCTTCACCTCCATTCTGTCATTTGGGCATCAAAGTAATAAGCATTACAAGATGCTCTCAATTTCCAAAGTCTGAAATTACTATATTGTAAAATAAAAGAGAGAAAAAAAAAAGCAGCTTGTGGTATACTTCAGAGATGTACTAAGTAGCTTAACACCACCAGCTTTTGGTCACTTACTCGAGTTTGCAGTCGTTCCAGACTACTCATGGACAAGGTTTAGAGCTAAGTACTCTGAGTGATATAAAGGTGAGTTAGAGACTGCTGCTGCATCAAAGGAGTCCTGTTAATTGGTCTGGTATTAAATGTTGAGAATCTCTATGCCATTGTACAAAATGATTTTAACAGCTAACAGGAACTAGCTTCAATATTCCCAGAACTCCAACCCAGAAATAATGATTCTGATGTGTAATTATAGCTTGGCTATTGCTTGCTAACAAAGTTTGAGGATGCTGACTTCCTGCTTATTGTCTTTTCTGAGTACCATTCATTTCTCCATTTCTTATTGACATTCTCTGAATAGCTCAGTTGAAATCAGTTCAACAAAAATATATTGAGTCTAAAGTGACTTAATATTTGATTTCTTGAATCAATTCTTGGCTTCATCACTTCTAGATGTGTGTCTCTAAGGCAATTAGTAATGTTTTTGGCCCTAGTTTCCTCATCTCTAAATAATAACAATAACAGTAACAACAACAACAATAAGAATATTTAGTCTTTCCTATGCATCAGGAATATGAGGGAAAAATGAGAAAATCAATAATCTAAATGACAAAAATCAACAATATCCATGTGACTCTACAGAAATAAAAACTATACAGATTCATGCATCAAAATCGGTCTGGAATTTTATTGGGGTGTCATGTCTGACACAATACAGGATGTGGTAAGACTGAAATCAGACAGGAGTACAGAGAAGAACTGAGATAATGCTGGAATCCAAGAGGCATAGATGTAGGGAAAAACCTTGGACAAGTGCAGTTTGATTAAGGAACTTGTCAGAAACGGAGCCAGGAACACAAGTTGAGTTACCTAGGAAAGCAGGTGAGATGACTGAAAATTGCACTTGGGGAAGCAATCATTAGAGCCATTTAATTATGAAGATTGACATCTCTTGCCTTGGGCTACTTTTAATGAGCTTGGAATCTGGGGTGTCTGTGACTCTTTTGGCAGCAGTGCCATGCAGGTTCTGCCCAGCACCTAACAAGAGAAGCAACATCTCTAAAACCCTTGGTCCATTGTAGTGTCAGAAAGTCGCACAGTCATAGAAAATTCTCTCATTTTCTTTTCACACCAGAGCACAAATTCCTATCTTGTTGGGTTACATTTTATTTTAAAAGTTCCAAATGTTTCAAAAATTCTAAAATGCACTCTGGATAGAGAGGAAAAATTACCTCTTTGCTCTGCCCCCTTTTTTTTTTTTTTTTTTTGAGATATAGACTTTTACCAAATCAAGTTTAATTGCACATTGATCATCATAGAGAAGAAAGTAAATTTCCATTTTTTCTTGATAAAATTAAGAAATAAATTGCTGAAACATAAATTTAGGTCATGGTATTCCATATATCCTGCAATAGCTTTGATTGCACTTTATGCAAACAGAATCAGAACCTTAGTTAACCCAAGGGAGATAAAAAGTTCTATTTTTCCTCAGATGAAGGGGATATCAGTTTGACTGAGGAATCAGGACTATATCTCTCTCTCTCTCTTTTTTTTTTTTAGAAAGAAGATGAAGGATACCTGAGAGCTTAGTGTGTGCGTGTGTGTGTGTGTACACACATGTGTGTGTGCAGTTGGGAGTATAAGGGAGAGTTCTTGAGTCCTCAATGGTAATCAGTAGTAAACTCCAATGAACCAACTCTTATGTACCACTCTCACTATTCCTGAAGACTATTCTAGATTATCCAATTCAGTGAGCTTCCTTCAAGGCCATAGCTTCATCAAAAATTCAAGGAAAATTTTAATGCAGTGGCTGGATTGCTGTACATATTAGAAGTGATTAGCTGCATTCATGAATCTATAATCACACCTGCAAATGAGGAAGGAATCTATAGAAATAAGAAACATTTCTAAAACCATGAATATGCATTCAGTGTGGGTTGCCAGAAATATCATAATAAAAATAGTTTGTAAGTATCCAAGATCAAGCGATACTGCTTTTATTTTCCAGATGTCAAAACTCAGCCATTTTGGCTAAAACAGATAATACACATAAAATTCGATATTTAGAAGTCACTGTTCATGGTGCTCATTTCAGAAAAGCCAGTTTTATGTATACTGGAAAAACGTAGTTATTTCTGAGAAGTGGTTTCAGAGGTACCAGGAAAAGGGCACACCTCCCCCACCAAAAGAAGAATATTTATATGTTGGATGGTGCCTGGACTTTCTTATTAAAACTTTTCACTTATTAAGGCTTTGTTCATAAATATAAGTGAAAAAGTGGGGGAAAAACATACCTACAAGTTTAAAACAAATACACCCTCAATATTTTAGCTCTAAAAACGTTGAGTCACAGATTCTTTCAAGGTATATTTTCAACAGTGAGTGACAGAGAGACTATGAGGTCTTTGAAGTGCTGGTGACTTGGGTTAAATATATATCAGAATACTGTAATTCAATTCAGGCAAGTTTGTGTTCACTTGTACACAAACTCAAGTGTGTTCACTGAACACAAACCATATTTTTTGATTCTCAAACCCTCCACTCGTAAGATTGCTTTTGCTTGTTAATTATTTCATTAATAATGGCAACAGAATTATGATTGTATGAAAGTAAGGTCTATTCAGAAACAGCAGGATCTCAAGGCTTAAGAGATGTTGGGAAGTTAGTTTTCTTTTTTTCTAATCACACTGGCTTTTTCTTCTCTAGTTTTAGAGCTTAAAATACCATCTTTTTTGTGACCCATATATTGATGTCATTGATACTCATTAGTGTTAAAAACCTTTATGGTAGAAGGGGGTGGGGGGGAGAAATGGCACAGTGTTAGATACATGTAGTTTTGTGAAACACTGATTTACCCAATAAATATGTGCCAAAGTGGTAGATCCTTTGTAAATGACTATTTCATTAAAATCTATACTTTGTATTCTAATAGATCACTTTGCTATCTGGAGAAGACATACTAATTAAAACAAGAACCAGTTCTTCCCTTTAACACGTTAGGTGTCTTTTTTGAAAAATAGATTTGCTGAGGGCACACCTTTACATTATTTTACTTAATTTAATTAGGAGAGAAATCGAGTGATAAGGAAATGTGATAGTAACAATGCAACTATTGAGATTTTAGTTTATTCTTGGAATCATGATGTCTTAGAATATGAGAATGAAGAACAATGTTAATTAAATATTTTTAAGATCTATTTGAGGCCAGTTGTTGGGTTAGGTAGTGATTTTCAGTGATGAAGATGAGGGGTCCATACCCTTTTAAATTCCAGAATCAAGAGAGGGAAGCCAACAAATAACCAGGCATTGCACAACATAATGTGATGCCTAATATTACAAAGAAATGAAAGGTACTATGATGACATGTAATGGAGACACTTGAAGCAGACTTGTGAGTAGACAGTAGTAAGAAATGATTTCCCAGAAAAAATTGCTTTAAGTTGAGATCTGTGAAATAAACAGAAAAGAGCAACAAAAAGGGAGCTAGGATAGATGTTCTAAGTAAAGAAATATAATAGGAAAGACCCGAATATGTGGAAAATCATATTCTGGGAAACTCAAATGAATTCTCTGGTGAGGAAGGCAGAATCAGAGTAGAATCTGAAGGGGAGAAAAAAAGAACCATAAAATGCAGATCTTTTAAAGCTATATCAGAGCTTTTTAGATCATGTTGAGATCAATGGAGAGCATGAAAGGATTTTAATCTGAAGCTAGATGTGTTGTAGCAGCCTCTTTGAGGCCAAAGTTATGACTCCTATCTACAATTTAGAGTTTAGCAGTCAATACTCAGTTGCAAATATAATTTTTCTTTCACTATCACTCTCTTCCTTTCTCTCATCCCTTTCCCTCTTCATTTTCCTTTCTGTCTTTCAGTCTTTTTTTATCTTTTTTCTCTCACATACAGAATTTTGACACTTTCCTAATGGGTAAGTTTTAAAACAATAGACATATATGATTAATCATTGACCTAAATCATGATGCATGTTAATGAAATCACAAATGACAAATGTAAATCTCTCGATGGTT
Source organism: Mustela erminea (assembly GCF_009829155.1). Taxonomy (NCBI): domain Eukaryota; kingdom Metazoa; phylum Chordata; class Mammalia; order Carnivora; family Mustelidae; genus Mustela; species Mustela erminea. The sequence continues at coordinate 50,064,433 of NC_045623.1, read as the reverse complement.
ATTAGTGAACCTAACCAAACATGTTAATGAATAAAGAGATTAAGGTATTAAATATTTCCAACATTTGTATGACTTAACATACAAAATTTGACTTGATATAAATAATGGCCATAAACTAAAACTCACAGTGACAGACGATGTTACAACTAATTTTGGATAGCGATGACAAGAGTTGATACATCAAATCCTAATTATGATTTACATAGAGAAAAATAAATCCCAATTAAATATATTTTGGTATAATAAAAAATAGAAATTTCTTGATAGTACTTAATAAGAAATTGATCAGCAGTTAAACTGGCTCAATGAGTTCACTACTAAAATAGTCAGTATAAAATTAATCACCCTCTATAAAGTTTCAATTAAACTGTTTGCATTTTCTGCTTCCAGACAAAATGGGACTAGATTTATCTTGCTGCTTGAAACAAAAATACAAAAAGCACATGAAACAATGTTTTCTAAGAAACTGGACATAACGCAATGAGCGACAGTGACCACTGGGTGATGAGAAACAAATTACATAAACAGTGATTATTGCTATGAGATAATTTCCATAGTATGGAATAGAAAAGAACCCATGCAGAGTCCAAACTTGAGTCAAAAAGATGAAGCTGACAGTCTGTGGAGATAAAGGTAGCTAGAGTTTGAAGAGTAGCAGAAAAGAAAACAGCTGCAAAGAAAGAGAACTTGGGAGATAGGAAGAAGATGCCTCTCTGTTAGTCCACTGAGTACTGATGACATGTAAGTCCTGGAAAAGAAGCATATAACAGGATTATATGGTAGTATTACCTGGTCCTAACACAGAGTTGGGAATACTGCCAGACAGAAAGAAAATTTCATGACTGATAAGGTACGGGGTAGAGCATATAAATTGGTCCTGCCTTAGTGGTAAAGAATAATTAGGTCTAGATTAAACACCACTCCCATTCCTAAGTCCTAAAAGCAAGTCCCAGAAAAATGAAACTGCTTAAAAAGTCTTAAAACCATGTTTCCAAACAAATTTCAAAAATACTTATAAAAATATTCAATCCAATTTGAAATGTATGTATGTTATCCAGTAAAAAAATTACCAAACATTCAAAGAAACAGGAAAATATTAACCATAATATAGAGGAAGTCAATCAATTTAAATTACTCAGAACTAATACAAATGTCACAATTAGTACAAGGGCATTAAAACAGTTATCTTTTTTTAAGAAGATTTTATTTATTTATTTGACAGACAGAGATCACAAGTAGGCAGAGAGGCAGGCAGAGACAGAGAGAGGGGGAAGCAGGCTCTCTGCTCAGCAGGGAGCCTGATGCGGGGCTTGATCCCAGGACGCTGGGATCATGACCTGAGCTGGAGGCAGAGGCTTTAACCCACTGAGCCACTCAGGCACCCCAAAGCAGTTATTATAAGTACATTTTATATGCTCAGAATCTTAAGTAGATTTGTGAAATGTGTAAAAGAACCCCAAATCAGTGTTTTAGAGATAAACATTAGAAATCAATAATGGATTGGTATTTGCAAATTCTTTCAGTTTTTGTTTGTCCTGGAAGCTTTTAATCTCTCCTTCTATTTTCAATGATAGCCTAGCTGGATATAGTATTCTTGGCTGCATGTTTTTCTCGTTTAGTGCTCTGAAAATATCATGCCAGCTCTTTCTGGCCTGCCAGGTCTCTGTGGATAAGTCAGCTGCCAATCTAATATTTTTACTATTGTATGTTACAGACTTCTTTTCCCGGGCTGCTTTCAGGATTTTCTCTTTGTCACTGAGACTTGTAAATTTTACTATTAGGTGACGGGGTGTGGGCCTATTCTTATTGATTTTGAGGGGCGTTCTCTGAACCTCCTGAATTTTGATGCTCGTTCCCTTTGCCATATTGGGGAAATTCTCCCCAATAATTCTCTCCAGTATACCTTCTGCTCCCCTCTGGTGATTCACAGACCTGTACCCCTGGGGATAGAGTATTATGCCTCCATCAGAAAGGATGAATACCCAACTTTTGTAGCAACATGGACGGGACTGGAAGAGAGTATGCTGAGTGAAATAAGTCAAGCAGAGAGAGTCAATTATCATATGGTTTCACTTATTTGTGGAGCATAACAAATAGCATGGAGGACATGGGGACTTAGAGTGGAGAAGGGAGTTGGGGGAAATTGGAAGGGGAGGTGAACCATGAGAGACTATGGACTCTGAAAAACAATCTGAGGGTTTTGAAGGGACGGGGGGTGGGAGGTTGGGGTACCAGGTGGTGGGTATTATAGAGGGCACGGATTGCATGGAGCACGGGGTGTGGTGCAAAAATAATGAATACTGTTATGCTGGAAAAAAAAAAAAAAAAAAAAAGAAATCAATAATGGAAATATCTCTGCAAATTCTCCAAATGTTTAGAAACTAAATAATACAATAACTTATAGTCACAGAAAAAAAAAAAGGGAAATCAGAAAATATTTTAAACATAATGAAAATGAAAAAAAATACATATAAATGTTTGATACACCTAAGCAGTACACAGAGGAAATACCTGTTTTGGGGAAAAAAATTAATTTGTCAACATCACCTAAAAAAACATGAAAACTAAGAAATGTAAAGAAAATATAAGGTAAGTAAAAGCAAAGAGTAAAAAAGTAATTCAGATTGAATTAAATTAAACATAATGGAAAAAGCAAATAAATATGAATCTCAAAACTAGTTTGTTGAAAATATCAATGAAGTTGATAAACCTCTTGGCAAACTGAGAAGAGAAAATGAAAGGGAGTGGAAAAAATAAACCAATATCTTGAAGAGGAGCAGTAAGATGGTTATATACAGTATAGATATAAAATGGATACAAGGTAATATTATGAAGAACTTTATTCATATAAATTTGTCAGTGTAGATAAAATGAACAAACTTAATGAAAGACATAACCACTGAAGTTTACTCAAAAAGAAATAGATAACCTAAATATTTGTATATCTATCAGAGAAACTGAAACTAGAGTTAAAAACAGTTCTGCAAAGAAAAATTCAGTCCTAAATTACTTTAATTGTTAATTTAGGGAAGAAATAATACCAATTTTACACTGATTCTGACAGGAATTTGAAAAAAGGGGATGCTTTCATAGAGTAAGTAGTCAGCATGACCCTAATAAATAATCTTACAAAGACATTACAAGAAAATAAAACCACAGATCAATATTCCACATGAACATAGAATATAAAAATTCTAAAGATATGTTTTGTGAAATAAATCCAAATTATAGGAAAAAAGTATATGACATCATGGTCAGAAATACGTTTATTCCAGGAATACAAAGTTAATTCAGCCCTCAAAAGTCAAATGATAATACACTTTGTAATGGTGGCATGAAGAGCTTCATGGACCTGATCACCAGCAGAATAATCACAATTAATGAAAATCATAATAAACAATGATTTAAAACCACTTCTATTAGTTTAAAAAATAAAATACTTAGGTATATATCTAACATAACATTTTAAGATTTATATGAGAAAAAATGTGAAATTCTAATAAATGTCCTAAGAAGGACTAAATAAATGAAGAGATATTCCTTGTTCATAGATAGAAAGATTCAATATTGTTAAGATCTCAATTCTTCCCATCTTGGTCTATAGATTTAATGCAATTCAAATAAAAACTTCAGCAAGTTATTTTGTGGATATAGTCAAACTGATTCTAAAGTTTATATAAGAGGCAAAAGATCCAGAGTGTTTAATACAATAACAGAGATGAACAAGGTTGAGGTGCTGACATGACCCAACTTCAAGACTTATAAAGTTACAGTAATCAAGACAGTATGATAGTGACAAAGGAATAGAAAAATGGATCAGTGGAACAAAATAGAGAGCCTAGAAATAGACCCACACAAATATAGGTCACTAAATTTTGACAAGGGAGCATCAATAATTCAATGCAGAAAGGATAGAGTTTCCAACAAGTAGTGCTGGACAACTAGACATCCACATGCCAAAAGGAAAAAAGGAAAAAAGAAATCTAAACAAAGACCTTCAATCCTTCACAAGAAATTAATACAAAATGAATTATAGACTTAAATGTAAAAAAGCAAACCTAGGGGCACCTGGGTGGCTCAGTGGGTTAGAGCTCTGCCTTTGGCTCCATTCATGATCTCAGGGTCCTGGGATCAAGCCCTGCATTGGGCTCTCTGCTTAGCGGGGAGCCTGCTTCCTCATCTCTCTCTGCCTGCCTCTCTGCCTACTTGTGATCTCTCTCTCTGTCAGGTAAATAAATAAAATCTTAAAAAAAAAAAAAAATCCATACAACTCCTAGAAGACAACAGAGGAGAAAATCTTAGATTTGGCAATGACTTTTTAGATACAAGGATGTGTGATCCATACACAAGACAACAAACAAAACGAAACAAAATAAAATTAAACAAACTGCCTGTGAAAAGGGCCAGTTATTAGACTTAACAGAACATATTCTAAAAGAGCCATTATAGGGGCACCTGGTGGCTCAGTTGGTTAACTATCTGACTCTTGGTTTTGACTCAGGTCATGATCTCATGGGTTGTGAGATTGAGCCCATTTTTGGGCTCTGTGCTCAGTGGGGAGTCTGCTTGAAGATTCTCTCCCTCTATCTCTCCCTCCCCCCATTCATCCATGCACACATGAGCTCCCTCTCTCAAATAAATAAATCTTTAAAAAAAGGAGCCATTGGGACACCTGGGTAGCTCAGCTGGTTAAGCCGCTGCCTTCGGCTCAGGTCATGATCCCAGTGTCCTGGGATCGAGTCCCACATCGGGCTCCTTGCTCAGCAGGGAACCTGCTTCTCCCTCTGCCTCTGCCTGCCACTCTGTCTGCCTGTGCTCGCTCTCGCTCCTCTCTCTCTCTGACAAATAAATAAATAAAATCTTAAAAAAAAAAGGAGCCATTATAAATATATTCAAAGAACTAAAGAAAACCATGGTTAAAGGTATAATGGTTATACCTTTAAAAACCATGGTTAAAGGTATGATGACATTGTTTAATCAAATAGAGAATATCAATAAAGAGAAATAATCTGAAACATTCAAATGGAAATTCTGGAGCTGTAAAATACATGAGCAGTAAATGAAAATCTCACTAGAGGGGCTCAGCTATAGATTTAAATTGGATGATAAAATTAGTCAACTTATAGCTAGAGATTATGCAACCTAAGGAGCAGAGAAACTACAGAATGAAAAAATGAGCAGAGCCCACTGGAACATGGTATACCATTAAGTATATCAATTTATGTGCAGAAGAAGGAAAGTCTATATACATGATTATATAAGGTTGATTAACAACAATCAGTTGCATTGTATAAAAGAAATGAACAATGCAAAGATGAAATTAAGAAATCAAGTTCATTTATTATAGTACCAAAACTAGTAAAATACTTAGGAATAAATTTAATTAAAGAATTGAAAACTTACACTTGGAAAAATACAAAATGTTGAAATAAATTCTAGAATTTATAGGGAAAGTTAAAGAAATTTGGTTAGGCAAAACAGCTTTATAAAATAAGAGTACATTGGGAGAACTAAAAGTGCATGATTTCAAGACATTTTAAATGAATGACATTAAGCGTTGGTGAGAATATAGAGGAATTATAACTCTCATGCACTGCTGGTGACAATGAAAATGATACTACCACTTTAGAAAAAAATTGAGCAGATTCTTTAAATTTAAATATATTCCTACCATATGATTCAGTCATTTCAATCCTAATAATCTACCCAAGAGAAATGAAAACATATGCCCATACCAGACTTGTATATTAATATTCACAGCAACTTTATTTCTAGTGGCTAAAACTGATAATATTTCAGATGTTCAGGAATAGGAAATGGACAAAAAATGGTAAATTCATGCAATGGACTGGCACTCAGCAATAAAAAATGAACTATGGATATACATAACAGCATGAATGTATTTGTATAAAATTAGCATAACTGGGGTGCCTGGGTGTCTCAGTGGGTTAAGCCTCTGCCTTCAGCTCAGGTCATGATCCCAGGGTCCTGGGATCAAGCCCCGCATTGGGCTCTCTGCTCAGTGGAGGGCCTGCTTCCCCCTCCCCTTCTTCCTGCCATTCTGCCTACTTGTGATCTCTCTCTTTCTGTCAAATAAATAAATAAAATCTTAAAAAAATTAGCACAACTGAAGGAGTACAACTGTATGATGTTATTTATGTAAAATTTGAGGAAATTCAAACTAATTGAGAATGACATAAAAGAGATCAGTAGTTACTATGCATTGATGGGAATAGGGTGAGGGCTAGAAATGTACTTACTGGAGAGTAAGATTTTAAAGAAGCATAAAAATTTCGAGGGTGATGAATCTATTCATGTATTTTTTGCAGATGTATACATATGTCATACTTTTCAAATTGTACACATTAAATATGTGTAGTTTATTGCATATTAGCTATACCTTAATGCAGTTGTATAAAAAGTATTTGCATTTAAAAGAAGTATTTGCGTTTAAAACTTTCTCACATGTAGAAGCAATGAAATAAAATATGATCTTGTAAAATTGGCAGTTTTACATATGTAATGAGTCATTTCTGAAGGAGAGGAGTGACATGATCAGAATGACACTTCAGATAATTTTCTTTTCTTTTTTGAAGGCAAGACTAGGTATAGAGAGATCATTTCAAATCCCATTGCATTAAATTCAGGTGGGAAATGATGGTGCATTGAACTAATGATGTTTTTCGGGGTTTAGAGAGATGTGAATGGTATCCAGAAGTTTTTAGAAGGGAGAAATACATAGTACTAGTGAATAAGTGTAAGTAATGGACATGAAAGACTCAAGGAACTCCCAAAATTCTCATTTGGGAAACTGAGCAAGTGGTGGTATGCATTAAAAACACTGTTGCTTTCATAGAAAAGCCCTGTTCTGTATTAGTCAAGGGAATGGAGAGAATTTAATGACAAATTTTGAGGGTTGATATGATGTTGTGTGAGAGGATAGGTCATTAGCTTCAGTAGAAAGTTTAAACCGATGATGATGGATAATCATAGATGCTCATAGCCTGAGTTGTGAACAGGTAACAAAGCTATGAGGTATGTAGAGTTTGCCTACAAGATTTCCCCAAAAGTCATTCCTTAAATCCCCCGTAGTAGTTAGGTACAGAGTCACAGTTGGTTGTCTAGTCTCTAGGTTCTTGTACATCATTTAATATGTATCTTACCAAATGTAGACATCTACTCTAAAATATCTCCAATAAGTGATTAATACTCTACTGCTTGAAATACATGAGGTGGCTGGGTGGCTCAGTCAGTTAAGCCTCTGGTTCTTGACTTCAGCTCAGGTAATGATCTCAGGTTCTGAAGATCTAACCTTGCATCCATCTCTGTTCTCACTGCAGAGTCTGCTTGGGATTCAGTCTTCCTCTCCCCCTCTCCCCACTTCTGTGCTCTCTAAATAAATAGATAAAACAAACAAACAGAAAAACAAATAAATAACATCTCTTAAGGAAAAGAAAAAGAAAATATACAGTGACAGGAACAACTTCTCTGGAAATAACGATTTGTCTCAAACTGCTGCTAAAATTATTGAAAGATCCAATTTGTATATTAAATCACAAATATACCATCTCATTAATTAAGTTAGGATATTGCAGTTCTATTATATTGAAGTACTATGTGGAGCACTATGATTAGATAAAATAAAGAATAAAAAATTGCACCTATCCTTGACTGACTCAAAACCTACTGAATTCTTCATTCTTTTTTGTCTGTTAGCTCCAAATTTAAGGTATATTTTTCTATATATTATCTCTTCAAATATTTTATTACAATGCTCAAATTCTTATACTAAGTATTTGCAGTTTTTCAAATTTTCCTGAAACATCTTGTCTTAAATTCAACCTGATATTTATTATATGGATATGCTTCCATTTATTAATGTTCTCCTAAAGTATCACAAAGATCTGATTACCACTTCAAATAGGGCTTGCAAATATTAATGCAATCTAACATAGTTTCAGATCATGTGGCCAGCACAATCATTGTGTCACATTTTACCCTAAAACAAATGAATATGGAGTGATGGAGAAACATTTGTTTTATTATTTAGTGTTCTTACCTATACTCAGCAGAATCTACTCAAATTTAAGATTATTATTTAGGTATATATAGATAAGTCTATCTATAGCCTACTAAATTTTGGGAGGACTAAAAATCAAACTCCAGACTGAGCTTCCTGGGAATATTTTTAATAAGTGTGCTAGCCATCCAAAGGCTGCTACCATTACCACAATTAAGAAGCTGTAGCTCAAGAGACTACCTAGAACTGTCACAGTTACTAGTTACAGAAATATACAACTTCTGCCACAATGCAGACACTACTAAATTAGGAGCTGTTCTACCAGCTGCCAGTTTCAGAATATGCTTTTACTGGTATAATAAGTAAGAGAAAAATGGATGGCTCTGGTTTGGCATGTAAAGTCTGGGTATCACCACTCCATCCTAATAAGTAGAAAGATGAACAAACTAAGAAATCAAGGGCTCTTCATAGAACCTTCAGACAAGTGAGGTCCCAGTGCAAACTACTGCCCTCAAAATTGGAGAGAGCAGTAGACGAATACAGAAAATCAAAACTCACTGGATCATCAGGACATCATAGTACTGGCACAAAAACAGGAACATAGACCAACGGAACAGAATAGAGACCCCAGAAATATACCCTCAACTCTATAGCCAACTAATCTTTGACAAAGCAGGAAAGAACATCCAATAGAAAAAAGACTGTCTCTTCAATAAGTGGTGCTGGGAAAACTGGACAGCTACATGCAGAAGAATGAAACTGGACCATTCTCTTACACCATACACAAAGGATAAACTCAAAATGGATGAAAGACCTCGATGTGAGACAGGAATCCATCAAAATCCTTGAGGAGAACATAGGCAGTAACCTTTTTGACATTGGCCATAGCAACTTCTTTCAAGACATGTCTCTAAAGACAAGGGAAACAAAAGCAAAAATGAACTTTTGGGACTTCATCAAGATGAAAGACTTCTGCACAGCAAAGGAAACAGTCAACAAAACAAAGAGGCAATCCATGGAATGGGAGAAGATAGCTGTAAATGACATTTCAGATAAAGGGCTTGTATTCAAGATCTATAAAGAGCTTATCAAACTCAACACCCCCAAAACAAATAATCCAGTCAATAAATGGGCAGAAGACATAAACAGATGCTTCTCTAAAAAGAAGGCTAACAGACACATGAAAAAATAAATACTCAATATCACTAGCCATCAGGAAAATAGAAATCAAAACCATAATGAGATACCACCTTACACCAGTTAGAATTGCAAAAATTAACAAGAAGGAAACAACAAATGTTGGCAAGGATGTGAAGAAAAGGGAACCCTCTTACACTGTTGGTGGGAATGCAAGCTGGTACAGCCACTCTGGAAAATAGTATGGAGGGTCCTCAAGACATTAAAAATAGAGCAACCCTATGACTCAGCAATTGGACTACTAGGTATTTATCCCAAAGATACAGATGTAGTGAAAAGAAGGAGCACATGGATCCCAATGTTCATAGCAGTAATGTTCACAATAGCCAAACTGTGGAAGGAGACAAGATGTTCTTCAGCAGATAAATGGTTAAAGAACATGTGGTTCATATTTACAGCGGAATATTATTCAGCTATCAGAAAGGATGAATACCTTCCATTTGCATCAACATGGAACTGGAGGGGATTATGCTAAGTGAAATAAGTCAAGCAGAGAAAGACAATTATTGTATAGTTTTATTCATGTGTGGAACATAAGGAAAAGCAAAGAGGACCACAGGGGAAGGTAAGGAAATATGAATGAAAAGATATCAGAGAGGGAGAAAAACCATCAGAGACTGAACTCCGGGAACCAAACTGAAGATTACAATAGGGAGGGGGATGGAGAGATGGGATAACTGGGTGATGGATCTTAAGGAGGGCATGTGTTGTAATGGGCATAGGGTGATATACCTAACTAGGGAATCATTGAAACCTACATTAAAAAAATAATGATGTACTCTATTTTGGCTAACTGAACATAAAAGACCAAAAAAAAAAAAAAAAACCCTCATTGGAGCATAAATCCACAAGCATAAATCTCAATAGGGTTTTCAGATCTGAGATAAGAAAATTTGGAACTGTGATTGCTGAATTTCTAGATGCTTAGTGCAAAACGCTCAAGAGATAAAAATTCTATGGGGGCTCAGTTATTATGGCCCCCACTTTTGTGACTTTTACATGAAAGAACTCAACCAGTTTCTCACAAGAATATCAAAGAAAAGTCCCCTCGTGCTTCCAGCAAAGGGAAGGGAAATGGAACTATTTGAAATATGCCAGAACATTGTGGTTTTTTTTTTACAGTCTTTACCCACAAGATAAACTATTTAATAAAAGCCAAACCTCCTGGAATTTTATCAGAGCCTAATAGAACAAGGTGAAGAGAATTACCCAATTTTAGACCATTCTATTCATCCTTTTCCATCTAAGGATGTGGTTACTGTGAAGTAAATATGACGTTCACAGTCCAGAGGCACAGGACCACTAAAAGATAGGCCTACCCATAGGACTATAGAATGTTTTTGCTTCCCCAATACCTCACCACTATATTACTAAAGATCTAATTACAGCAGTTTTGTTTACCATAACATCATGTCCACCTGTCATGAAAATAATATAAGACATAATAAAAGACAAAAGCACAGTTTGAAGAGACAGAACAAGCATCAGAGCCAGACTCAGATATGGAAGGGATTATAGAATTATCAGAGCAGAAATATACAACAACTGGGATTAAGATACTAAGCACACTAATAGATAAATTAGACAGCATGCAAGAACAGACAGACATTGTTAACAGAGAAAAGGAGAAGAAAAGAATAAGTGGGGAAAAAAAGAAAAAAAGAAAAGAAAACATGGATATTAAAGAAAACTGTCATAAAAATGAGGAATACTTCTAATAAGATTCTTGGTATAATGGACATAGCTACAGAAGAAGTCTGAACTTGAGGATATATCTTGAGGATATATCCCCTATAGTGAAAATCAAGGAGAGAGAGAGAGAGAGAATATTCAAGAACCATGGGACAACTACAAAAGGTGTAACATACATATAACAGGTTTCAAAAGGAGGAGAGAGAGAGTAAGGAACAGAAGAAACATTTGAGGGTGCCTGGGTGCCTCAGTCATTAAGTGTCTGCCTTCAACTCAGGTTGTTATTCCAGGGTCTAGGGATTGAGCCCGGCATTGGGCTCCCTGGTCAGTGGGAAGCTGACTTCTCCCTCTCCCACTCCCTATGCTTCTGTTCCCTCTCTTTCTGTGTATCTCTCTGTCAAAAAAGTAAATAAAATATTTTTTTAAAAAAGAAACACCTGAGACAATGATAAATGAGAATTCTTCCAAATTAATGTCTCACACCATACTAAAGACACAGAATGCTCAAAGAACACCAAACAGAAAGGCAAAAAAGTTATAATTAGACATAATGATTTTCAAACTGCAAAAAATTCAAAGATGAAAAAATCCTGAAAAAAGTCAGAAGAAAGATAAGACTTACATATAAAGGAGCAAGGATAATAATTATCTCTATCTTCACAGAATCCATGTCTCATGATTAATGTTATATGTCAATTTGACTTGGTCATGTGATGTCATGGATTTTAGGGTAGATTCTGTTTGCTCTCTCCAGTGTGGACTGGCATCATCCAACCAATTGAAGGCCTTAATAACAAGAACAACAACAAAAACAAATTGGAGGAAGAATTTGAGAATTTGATCCTTCACACTAGCTTGCTTATACTGGAACATTTTTTTTTTTAAATTTCTGTTGTTGTTTTATTAACATATAATGTATTATTTGCTTCAGGGTACAGGATTTGTGAATCAGTCTTACACAATTCACCGCATTCACCATAGCACATACCCTCCCCAATATCCATTACCCAGTCACTGTATCACTCTCTCCCCACCATGCCCAGCAACCCTCAGTTTGTTTCCTGAGATTAAGAGTCTCTTATGGTTTGTATCCCTCCCCAGTCCCATCTTGTTTCGTTTTTCTCTCCTTTCTCCCCATGACCCCCCCACTGCCTCTCAAATTCCTTACATGAGAGATAATATGATAATTGTCTTTCTCTGATTGACTTATTTTGCTTATCATGATACCCTCTAGTTCCATCCACGTCATTGCAAATGGAAGAATTCTTTTTTGATGGCTGCATAGTATTCCTGTGTGTGTGTGTGTGTGTGTGTGTGTGTGTATCACATCTTCTTTATACATTCTTATGTTGATGTACATCTTGGCTCTTTCCATAGTTTGACTATTGTGGACATTGCCACTATAAACATTTGGGTGCACATGCCCCTTCAGATCTCTACATTTGTATCTTTAGGGTATTTACCCAGTAGTTCAACTGCTAGGTCATAGGGTAGCTCTATTTTCAACTTTTTGAGGAACCTCCATGCTGTTTTCCAGAGTGGCTGCACCAGCTTGCATTTCCACCAACAGTATAAGAGGGTTCCCCTTTCTCCACATCCTTGCCAACACCTATTGTTTCCTGATTTGTTAATTTTAGCCATTCTGACTGGTGTGAGGTGGTATCTCATTGTGGTTTTGATTTGTATTTCCCTGATGTTGAGTGATGTGGAGCACTTTTTTATGTGGCTGTTTGGCCATCTGGATGTCTTCTTTGCAGAAATGTCTGTTCATGTCCTCTGTCCCTTTGGTGTGAAAAAGCTTTTGATCTTGATGAAGTCCAAAAAGTTCATTTTTGCCCTTCCTTTCCTTGTCTTTGGTGATGTTTCTAGGAAGAAGTTGCTATGCCTGAGGTGAAAAAGGTTGCTGCCTGTGTTCTCCTCAAAGGTTTTGATGGATTCCTATCTCATATTGAGGTCTTTCATCTATTCTGAGTCTGTTTTTGTATGTGGTATAAGGAAATGGTCCAGTTTCATTCTTCTGCTTGTGCCTGTCCAATTTTTCCAGCACCATTTATTGAAGAGACTGTCTTTTTTCCATTGGATGTTCTTTCCTGCTTTGTCAAAGAGTAGTTGAACATAGGGTTGAGGGTCAATTTCTGGGCTCTTTATTTTGTTCCAGTAATCTATGTGTCTGTTTTTGTGCCAGTACCATACGGTCTTGATGATTACAGCTTTGTAACAGAGCTTGAAGTCTGGAGTTGTGATGCCACCAACTTTGGTTTTCTTTTTAAACATTCCTCTAGCTATTTTGGGTATTTTCTGGTTCCATATAAATTTTAGGACTATTTCTTTGAAAAAAGTTGATGATATTTTCATAGGGTTTGCATAAAATGGGTAGATTGCTTTAGGTGGCATAGACATTTTCACAATATTTGTTCTTCCAATCCACGAGCAAGGATTCTTTGTGTCTTCCTCAATTTCTTTTATGAGTACTTTATAGTTTTCTGAGTACAGATTCTTTGCCTCTTTGATTAGGTTTATTCCTAGCATCTTATGGTTTTGGATGCAATTATAAATGGGATCAATTCCTTAATTTATCTCATTGTATCTTCTGTCTCATTGTTAGTATATAGAAGTGTAACTGATTTCTGTGCATTTATTTTATATCCTGACATTTTCTGAATTTCTGTATGAATTCTAGCAGTTTTGGAGTGGAATATTTTGGGTTTTCCACATAAAGTATCATATCATCTGCAAAGAGTGAGAGTTTGACTTCTTCTTTGATGATTTGGACTCCTTTTATTTCTTTTTGCTGTCTGATGGCTGAGGCTAGGATTTCTAGTACTAAGTCGAATAGCAGTGGTGATAGGGAATAGCCCTACCATTGGAACATTGATCTTGTCTTGCCCTCAGCACTCCTGGTTCTCAGGCCTTCAAAGCAGACTAGAATCTAAATCATTTCCCCTTGTTCTCAGGCATCTGGACTTGAACTGAAATATACCACCAGCTTTCCTGGGTTTTCAGCTTACAGTTGGCAGATCATGGGACTTTTCAGTCACCATTATTGTGTGAGCCAATTCCACATAAGTCCTTTGTATAAATATATAAAAGACTCATATGTAATATGTATAGATATATATCCTATTGGTTATGTTTCTCTAGAAAACCTTGATTATATACAATGCAAGCAAGAAGAGAGTGGAGTGAAGTATTTAATGTTAAGAGAAAAAAAAGTTCTCACCAACCTAGAATTCTGTTCTCTTTAAAATGAAAGAAAAATAACTTTTTTCACACAAACAAAAACTGAAGGAATTTGTTGCCAGTAAACTGCCCTTGCCAGAAATGTTAAGAGACATTCCTCTAAGAGAAAGAAAATTCAGAAATTTGGATCTACATAAGAATGGAAGTGCATCATTTTAACTGAAGGTAAAATAAAAAACTTTTATTTTTCATTAATTGATCTGACAGGCAACCATTTATTCAAAATAATAGTTACAATATATTAACATTATGTATGCTTATATATAAGTGAAATTAATGACAATAATGATACAGAGACAGGAAAGGGGAATTAGAACTATTTTGTTATTGTAAGGCACTCACACTACCTATGAACTAGTATAGCATTATATCAAAGTGGACTTGGATTAGCTGTAGACATATATTTACATATATTTACAGAAGGAAATGTATATTGCAAACTCTTGTACAACCAATAAAAAAAACTAGAAAAGAAACATAACTCACATGTATAGAGAGAAATGGAATCATATAAAATTCTCATATAAAATCATAAAAGGCAGAAAAGGAGTGGAACGCATAGTAAGAACTAAGAATATGATAGATGTAATGCAATGATATCAAGAATCAGTTTGTTAGTGGTCTAAATACACAAAGTAAATGATAGAGATTGTCAGACTGGACCCAAAAACAAGATAAAACTATAGGTTGCTTACAATAAAGATTTTTAAAAAAGGTAAATGGATGGAAGGGAATATCCTTGCTGACACTAATCAAAAGAAAACAGAGGTAGCTATATTAATTTTAGACAGAGAAAACTTCATGAGAAGGAAAGTTATCAGGATAATGAGGGGTATTACATAATGAATAAGGGGTCAGTACACCAAGAAGACATAATCTTTAATGTATATGACTCTAAAAAGAGAGGATCAAAGTACATGACACGGAAGCTGATAAAATTGCAAGAAGAAATAGATAAATCTTGTATTATATTTGGATACTGTAACACACTTCTATCAGAATTAGACAAGTAACTGGCAGGAAATCAGTAAGGACACAGTTGATTTCAATGTCACTATCATTCAACTGGCTATAATCCACATCCATAGACTACTTTACACAAAACCAGTAGAATACATATTCTTCCCAAGCTAATGTGAAACATTCACCAAGATAGATCATGTACTGGGCTGTAAAACACATCTTTAAAAATTAAAGGACTAGAACTTACATAATGTCTGCTCTCAGCCCACATTGGTATTAAATGAGATATCAATAACAGAAAGATAACTGGAAAGTTCCAAAAAAAAAAATACTTGGAGATTAAAAACACACTTCTGAATGACACATGGGTCAAAGGAGAAATATTAAGGGAAATTTAAAAATTTTTGAACTAAACTAAAATGAAAACACAACTTCTAAAATTTGTGGAATTCACAAAAGCAATGATTAGAAAGAAATTTGTATCATTGAATTAAAATATAAGAAAAGTAAGATCTAAAATCAGTCATCAAAGCTTCTACTTAGGAAACTAGAAAAATAAGAGCAAACTAAGTCTAAAATAAGGAGCCAAAAAAAAAATTAAAAAATAGAACAAAAATTAATGAAGTTGAAAATAGAAAATCAATAGAGAAAATCAATAAAACCAAAAGCTGAGTCTCTGAAAAGATCAGTAAAATCAATAAACCTCTAAAAGATCAGTAAAAGCAATAAATCTCTAACCAAACTAACTTAGGGAAAAAGAGAAAGGACACAAATGACTAATATCAGAAATGAGATCACTTCAGATACCATTTACACTAAAAGGATAATAAAGAAATACTATGAACAACTCTATGTCCCTAATTTGATAAGCTAGATGAAATGGACTAATTCCTTGAAAGATATAATCTACCAGAACTTACACAAGAAGTAGACAATCTAAATAGGCCTATATCTATTAATGAAATTGAATCAGTAAGTAATAACTTTCTCAAATAGGTAGCACAAGGTTTCACTGGTGAATTCTATCAAGCATTTAAAGAAGAAATAATAGTAATTCTCTAGAAGCTCTTGCAGAAGATATAAGTAGAAGGAATATTCCTTAACTCATCTGCAAAGTAAAAAATTACCCTAATACCCCAAACAAAGACATTAAAAGAAAATAAAACTATAGACCAATAATTCTTATGAGCATAGCTATAGAAATTCAAAACAAGTTATTCGCAAGTCTAATCAACGATGTATAAAAAAAAAAAATCACACACCAAGACCAAGAGAGTTTATCCCAAGTGAGTTTGAATGTGTTGAATGCATTCAAAAATCAATTAATGCATGCAAGCACATGAACAGACTAAAGAAAAAGAATCACATGATCATATTAATCAACGTAGAAAAAATTTGATAAAACCCACACCCTCTCAGGATAAAAGTTTTCAATAAACTAGAAATAGAGGGTTTTTCCTAACCTTGATAAAGATTATCTGCAAAAACTAATAGCTAACTCCAACTTCATGGTGAGAAAGTTGAAGCTTCCTACTTAGAACCAGAATAACGCAAGGATCTCTCCTCCCACCACACCTCTACAGCAGGGAAGTGGACGTACTAGCTAATGCAATAATTCAAAAATAAAATGAGAAATAAGAGGTATAGGATTTTGGAAGGAAATAAAAAAAATACCTGAGACAAGTGAAAATTGAAATACAATGTTCCAAAATCTTTGAGACACAGCAGAAGTTGTTGTAAAGTTTATAGTGGTTCAGGCTTACATCAAGAAATAAGAAAATCTCAAAAAAAAAAATCTAATTTTACACCTAAAGAATTAGAAAAAGAAGAAAGGAAGCCAAATTACATAGAAAGAAGAAAACAAAGATTAAAGTGGAAATAAATTATATGGAGATTGAATATACAACAGAAAAGATCAAAGAAATTAGAGCTGGTTCTTTGAACAGATAAATAAAATTGACAAATTTTTAGCCAGACTAAGAAAAAAAGAGATAAATAAATAAATCCAGAAATGGAAGAGAAGTTACAACTAATATCAAAGAAATGGAATGAATGCTAAGTGACTACTGTGTATAATTGAATGCTCACAAAGTGAACAATCTAGAAGAAATGGATAAATTCCTAGTAACATACAGTTTTCCAAGACTGCATCATGAAGTAATAGAAAATTTGAATAGAATTAAAATCAATAATTAAAAAACTTCAAAACTGAATCAATAATTAAAAAACTTCAAAACTTCCTGTAGCTTTCAGGGCCAGAGCTTCACTTGTGAATTCTACCAAACATTCAAAGAAAATTTAATACCAGTCCTTCTCTAAGAGTTCCAAAAATTGAAGGGGATTAAATGATTCCAAACTCTTCTTAGTCTAGCATTCCCCTGATAACTAACACACATATATTAAAAGAAAAAGTTCAGGCCAGTATCTATGATGAACATAGATGAAGAAATCCTCAACAAAATATTAGCAAACATTATGCTAAAAGAAGAGTACACTATGTTCAAGGGGGACTTAATCCAAGGATGCAAGTATGATTCAATATTGGCAAATCAATCACCTGATACAGTATATTAACAAGAGGAAACATAAAAATCATCATCATAATAGATGCTGAAATAGTGTTTCATAACATTCAATATCTATTTATAATAAAAACTCAAAAAGTGGGTAGGGCTGGATGTAACTCAACATAATAAAGGCTATATATGACAAGCTCACAATTAACATTCTAAAGGTGAAAAGCTGAAAGCTTTTCTTTTAAGACCAGGAACAAGATAAGGATGCCCATTCTTGTCACTTTTGTTCAGTATACTATTGGAAGTCCTAGACAGAGCAAATAAGCAGGAAAAAAGAAATAAAAGACATTTTTATTTTAAAGAAAAGATAAAATTCTCATTATTTGCCAACAGCACGACTTTTTAAAAATATTTTTATTTATTTTGACAGACAGAGATCACAAGCAGGCAGAGAGAGAGGAGGAAGCAGGCTTCTCTCTGAGCAGAGACCCTGACGTGGGGCTGGATCCCAGGACCCTGGGATCATGACCTGAGCCGAAGGCCCAGGCTTTAACTCACTGAGCCACCCAGGCACCTCAACAACACGATTTTATATATAGAAAATTCTGAAGATCCCACCAAAAACAACAATAAAAAAAACAAAAACAAAACACCCGTTAGAATTAATAAAGAAATTCAGTAAAGTTGTAGAATCCCAGATAAATATACCAAGATCTATTATGTTTTTATATATCAGCAACAAACTATCAAAATAAGAAATTAAGAAATCAATACTATTTACAATTATATCAAAAAGAATAAAATACATAGGAATAAATTTAACCAGAGGTGAAAGACCTATACACTGAAAACTAGAAGACATGGATAAAAGTAATTGAACAAGACACAAATAAATGGGAAAATATTCTGTACTCAGTAGGAAGAATTAATATTATTAAAATGCCCATGCTACTCAAAACAATCTACAGAGTCAGTGTAATCCCTATCAAAATTCAAATGGCACTTTTACAGAAATAGAACAAACAATCCGAAAGATCCTGAATGGCCAAAACATTCTTGAGAAAGAAGAACAAAGCTGGAAGTATCACATTTTCTGATTTCAAACTGTTTTACAAAACAATAGTAATCAAAACAGTATGGTATTGGCATAAAAACAAATAACAGATCAAAGGAACAATATAGGAGAAATAAACCCATTCTATATGGTAAATTAAGAGCAAAGAATATACAATAGGGAAAGGACAATCTCTTTAATAAATTGTGCCAGGGAAATTGGATGCATGCAAAAGATGAAATTAGACCACCACCTTACAACATACACAAAATTAACAACATGGATTGAAGACTTGAATGTAAGACATGAAATCATCCAACTTCTAGAAGAAAACATTAGGGGTAAAATCCTTGATGTCAGTCTGAGTGATAGTTTTTTAGACCAGACTCCAAGTTCAAGGGCAACAAAAGCAAGAGTAAACAAATGGGATTACTTTAAACTAAAGGTCTTTGCAAAATGAAGGAAACCATCAACAACAAAAAAAAAGGCTACCTACTGATTAGGTGAAGATACTTGTAAATCATATATCCAGTGAGGGGATAATACCTGAAATACATATAGAATTCATACAACTTAATAACCAAAGACCAAATAATTCAATTAAAAAATGAGCAGATATTTTTTTTTCTAAGAAGATATACTGATTGTCAAAAGGCACATTAAAAGATGTGCATTATTACTAATCATCAGGGAAATTAAATTCAAAACCACAAGAAGATATCATCTCATACCTATCAAGAGGACATTATCAAAAAGGCAACAGATAGAAAATGTTGGTAAGGAGCCAGAGAAAAAGGAAACTCTCATTCACTCTTGTTGGGGATTTGAATTGGTGTACTCACTATGAAAAACACTATGAAGTTTAAAAAAAAAAATTAAAAAGGAGCTATCATTTGATCTAGTATTCCACTTATGAATACTTATTTGAAAAAAAATACAAATACTAATTCAAAGAGATATATGTACTTTTATGTTCACTGAAGCTTTAATTATAATAGCCAAGATATGGAAACAACTTAAGTGTTCATCACTGGGTGTGTGGATAATGATGTAGTATATATATATATATATATATATATATATATATATATATATATATATACATACATACATACAATGAAATAAAAGTCAGCCATTAATAAAGGATGAAATCTTACCACCTGAAACAATATTGATGGGCCTTGAGGATATTATGCTAGGTGAGATAAGTCAGATAAAGAGGAGTACTGGGTGTTATTTGCAAATAATGAATCATGAACAGGGGCGCCTGGGTGGCTCAGTGGGTTAAGCCTCTGCCTTCGGCTCAGGTCATGATCCCAGGGGCCTGGGATCGAGTCCCGCATGGGGCTCTCTGCTCAGCAGGGAGGCTGCTTCTCCTCATTTCTCTCTCTGTCCGTCTCTCTGCCTATTTGTGATCTCTCTCTCTGTCAAATAAATAAATAAAATCTTTAAAAAAAATAATGAATCATGAACACTACATCAAAAACTAATGATGTACTGTATGGTTACTAACATAACAAAATAAAAAATATAAGAACAAAAATAAAGTCAGACACTAAGGGGAAAAAAGACAAATACTATTTGGCTTCACTTATATATGAATTATAGTAAAACAAGCTAATGAACAAACAAAACAAAACTCAGAGAAGATATACAGAGAAGAGATTGGTGATTGACAGAGAGAGAGAGGGTGGGAGGTAGACAACATAGGTGAAAGGGATCAAGAGGTACAATCTTCCAGTTACACAATAAATAAGTCATGGGAAAGTCATGTACAGCATGGTGACTATAGTCAATAATATGGTAATGCATATTTGAAAATTTGCTGAGTTTGAAAGTTCTTATTATGCAAAAAATTATGACTTTGTATGGTGATAGATGATAACTGGTCTTATTGTGGTAATCATTCCACAACATACACAAAGATCATATCATTATGTTGTACATATGAAACTAATTAAATGACATATCAATTATATATGAATAAAAAGATACACGTCTTTATATATATAATTCAGTTACATCAGAACATTCCTGTCTGTCTTGGCCTCAAGTAAATCCTGTGATTCTTCTCTCCCTTCTTCCTGAAAGGGACTTATGGTCACATAACAGTGTAATTTCCCACTGGGCAAAGGGTAGTACACAGAATTTCCAGGATATAAAATAGTGACTCAAAATTGATGCTAATCTCTAGAGAATTAGAAAACCACTGCATGTTCGTATAGCTTGAGGACTCCTAGTGTCTGGAGACAGATGGAATTAAGTTTAATGGTGTGCTTAGTGGAACTACAGAGCAGTTCTTCAGTTGTATATCCAGTCCAAGCATGTAGATTGTTAGTAACTGGCAGAAGAGCACATGAATGACCTACCTAGTGTGATAAAGGGTCTAGAAAAAGTTTCTAAAATAACCCTGCCACCCTTACCACCTTCTAAAATTGCAATACTATATCCCTGGTGAAAATCAGATAAGTACCAAAATTAAAGAATTAAAATGTAGATGTAGTGATCCTTATCTCATTCTCATTTCTCTCCACGTCTGGTTCATGAATAAGCCCAATATGTCATAGAGATCAACCATAGATGCTTTCAAATGCAATCAAATTGTGATGGCAATGACAGCAGCAGTTCCACATGTAGAAACTTTAGGAGCAAATAAACATGGCTCATAGAGTACATTACCCAGTCACTGGCCCAGAAAAGTAAATGCTTTTATGTCTCATCACTATTATAGTAGATAATCATAAATAAAAAATAGAGAAAATAGTCTTGCCCTAGCGGAGACCCTTCTCTCTGTTATAATGTAGACTAAAGAGATGTTGAGTTCCGTAATATCTCAGTATATCATGTCAATCCATTGCACTGATAACATGTGTATAGGACCTAGTGAAAAGAAATTAGCAAGAACTCTACATGCATGAGGAGACAGCCCTATAGGTAAGCTTTCAACATGTCTAGTTATGTGGGGATAAGTAGGACCGTCTATTTTCAAGTGAGAAATATGCTGCTGCACCTTGCACCCCAGACACAAAGAAAGATATTGTGAAGATAGTATTGAAGATAACATATACCACATTTTGGAATGCTGCTGTTATTCATTTACTTGTTTATCTACAACACTCAGGAGTGACTTGGTCTCTGAGCAAGTAAAAACCCTGGTTGAATTCTAGACTATGTTTCAAACTTCTCATCCATATGGCCTTATGAGCTAGACTCAATAATATTGGAAGTATTATAGATGTAACATATTGTGGATCTTGTAGAAAGTTGTCATGTAAGGACAACAGCATATACCTCTAAAGTTTCAGAATAAAACCATCATTTATTTAGCAATAACTGTTCTTTATTTTAGTATGTAGTTCTGTCTTTTTACTGAGAGTTTGTAGAGCGAACACCTGTTCATGGGATACCACAACTATGCAACTTGTCTTGTAAATCATGAATTCTGTGATCTGATCTACTGAACCATAAAATTGGATGTGCATAGTAGAATTTTATTGTAAAATGAAAATGCTATATATTAGACTTGGACGCATAGATCCAGGAAGACACAAATAAACTGTATAAACAGATGGTTCAGACTCCCATGGTACCTGCTCCTACTGCTTCACTGCCTTTTCCTAAACTGCAGATATGACCTCATGGGGAGTTTCCCAGGATTAGTTAAAGGGCTAAGAAAAAGTTTGAGTCTGATTTCCTGTTAGATCTCCAGTATATACTGGTACTGGCTAGAAGTAGATGGCCACTGCTTATAACTGCATTCAGTGACAGCTCTTGAAAACAATGGTAAAAGGAAATGTTTCTGATGTTTAACTTCCTACAGAAGGGCAGAGGACCCAAAATATGCATCTACAACAGTTTACAAGGAGTGGTTAATAAATTGACTGCTAAGTCCCTGACAGACATGGAAAAAAAAAAAAAAAAAAAAAAAAGATGGGAAAGTTCTCCAAGGAGACCTGGAGAATTAGGAATACAGATGGACAATTTAGAATGGGCATAGTGTAGAGACATGCATGTCCATCTAACTTTGCACTAGAAAAAATAATCTTGTTTAGTGTAAGATATCAATAATCTGGAAGACAAGATGATCCATCCTGTGGATGACTGTGTTTACCCATAGATCAATGAAACAAAGTAGAGATCCCAGGGGGAAAACAAAACAAAAACACACTTATATGGTCATTTAATCTATGTCAAAGGAGGCAAGGATATATATATATAGGGAAAAGACAATCTCTTCAACAAATGGTGCTGGGAAAGCTGGACAGCTTCATGTGAAAGAATGAAACTCGATGACTTTTTCACATTATACACAAAATAAACTCAACGTGGATTAAAGATATAACTGTAAGACCTGAAACCATAAAACTCCTAAAAGAAAATGTGGGCAGTAATTTCTTTGACATGGCCATAGAAATGTTTTTGTTTTCGTTTTCTAAAGGAAAACGAAAGCAAAATTAAACTTTTGGGACCACACCAAAATAAAAAGCTTTTGCACAGTGAAGGAAACCATCAACAAAATGACAAGGCAACCTACTAAATGAGAGAAGATATTTGATATATCTGATATGAGGTTAATATCCAAAATATATGAAGAACTTATACAACTCAACACCAGAAAAATACTCCAATTAACAATGGGCAGAGGACCTGAATAGACATTTTTCTAAAGAAGCCATATGATGGTCAATAGAGACATGGAAGGATGCTCAGCACCATTCATCATCAAATAAAAAAAGACAAGAAATAACAAGTGTTGGCAAGGATGTGGAGAAAATGGAATCCCCATGCACTGTTGCTGGGAATACAAATTGGTACAGCCACTGTTGAAAACAGTAGGGAATTTCTGATAAAATTAAAAATTAAAAATAGAATTACCATATGATTCAGTTAATTTCATTACTGGGTATTGACTCAAAAAATGAAAACTCTAATTAGAAAATATATGTATATTTCTATGTTATTGTAGCATTATTTACAACAGCCAAGGTATGGAAGCAACCCAAGTGTCTATTGATAAATAAATGAATTAAGAAGATATGATATGGAGATTTAATATATATACATATATAAAATCTCTCTCTACGTATATATATCTATATAGATAGAGAGATATCTCTCTATATATATTACTATCCCACTGGATAGTAGTCAGGCATAAAAAACAATGAGATCTTGCCATTTAGAACAACATGGAAGGATCTAGAGGATATAGTACTAAGTGAAGTTAGATAGGAAAAGACAAATACCCTATGATTTCACTTATATGTGGAATTTGAGAAAGAAAACAAACAAATAAAGGAAAAAAAAAAGAAGCAAACAAACAAAACCTGCCTCTTAAATACAGAGAACAAACTGTGGTTGCTGGAAGGAAGGTGGCTGGGAGACATGGGGAATATAAGTACACTTAATGTAATAAGCACCGAGTAACATATAGAATTGTTGAATCATAGTTACACCTGAAACTAATATAGTGCTGTATGTAAATTATAATTCAATTTAAAAAAAAAAAGCGCTTTTTCCAAAGTCCTATTTCTTGCCTAATGAGTTCATCAACCAAATGGCCATGGTAGAGACCGTGTATGTGATTGACAATATAGATTTCTTCTCAAGAAAGTTGACCTGAGTATCTAAATAGCCAAAGGCAGAGGCTAATGATTCCTCAATATCAGATTATCCTACAAGAATTCAGACATCTACTTGGAAAAGACTGGCTATTTGCAATCCCTTTCCTCATGGTTGAGTGGCACCTAGTACTTAATAAGAACACCTGAAGCACTTCTAGCAATACCAACCTTCATGGATTTGGATAATACCTTGTGTGGTATGTGTTACTATTTTAGCTCATATATATCATGACTGATTTAGACTTTGGAAGAAAATCAGTAAAGATAGTAATGCCAAGAGTATTCAGTAGTGTTACCCATGCCCAGTGACCCCCAAATAGTTGGCTTGATAGAATGAATCTGCTGAAGACTTGGGCATAGTATTTTATGAGAAATAATTTCTGGTACTATATAAGCAGGTGCACAGATACGTTATTTCTTCCTCATTTTATGAGGAAAGAAAATAAGGAAAGGAAAATAAGGCTCATAGAGGCAAAGTGCTTGTTATCCTGGTATATCGGTTAAGTGGCTTAACTAGAATATTAATCAGTATCTATAGTTTTAAACCTATAGTCTTTTTTTAAAAATATTAATCAGTATCTATAGTTCTAAACCTATAGTCTTTTTTTTTAATCTTTTAAAAAATTTTATTTATTTATTTGACAGACAGAGATCACAGGTAGGCAGAGAGGCAGGCCGAGAAGGAGAGGGAAGCAGGCTCCCTGCCGAGCAGAGAGCCTGATGCGGGGCTTAATCCCAGGACCCTGGGATCAGGACCTGAGCCGAAGACAGAGGTTTTAACTCACTGAGCCACCTAGGCACCCCTAAACCTATAGTCTTTAATTGACATTTAAAACTTTCTCCAAATTTTATCTGATTTACTTATTAAGCTTTGACTTTCATGACTACTTGAAAAAAATAGTTTTGTATCCCCATCAAAATATTTATTGTGTAAGAAAATATTCATTGTTGAATTCTGGAACACTGAAAAGAAATTAAAAAATAAATAAGAAATTTTAAAAATACAATAGAAAAGATATTAATTGTCCATGTCTGTGTCACAAGTATTCTGTGAAAAACCAGGATACAGATATAAAATATGTAGTTCCTTAAATGTGTAGATTGTTTTAGGTAGTATATACATTTTAATAATTTTTGTTTTTCCAATCCATGAGCATGGAATGTCTTTCCATTTCTTTGTGTCACCTTTAATTTCTTTCATTACTGTTTTGTAGTTTTCAGAGTACAGTTCTTTCACCTGTTTGGTTCGGTTTATTCCTAGGTATTTATGACTTTTGGTACAATTGTAAATGGGATTGATTCCTTAATTTCTCTTTCTGCTGCTTCCTTATAAATGAATGTCTTCTTCTCTAAATTCATGTCTTCTGCAAATAGTGAAAATTTTACGCCCTCCTTGCCAATTTGGATGCTTTTAATTTCTTCTTGTTGTCTGACTGCTGTGGCTAGGACTTCCAGTGTTATGTTAGATAACATTGGTAAGAATGGACATCCTTTTCCTGTTCCTGACTGTGAAGAAAAAGCTCTCAGTTTTTCCAACTGAGGATATTAACTGTGGATTTTTTATAAATGGCCTCTATTACCTTGAGGTGTGGTCCCTCTAAATGTACTTTGTTGAGGATTTTTACCATGAATGAGTGTTGTACTTTGTCAAATGCTTTCTCTGCACCTATTGAAATGATAATATGCTTCTTATTCTTTCTTTTGTTCATATGGTGTATCACACTGATTGATTTACAAATATTGAACCACTCTTGCAACCCAGTAATAAATCTCACTTGATCATGGTGAATGATTTTTTTAATGTATTGTTGGATTTGGTTTGCTAGTATTTTATTGAGAATTTTTGCATTCACATTCAATAGGAATATTGGTCTGTAGTTCTCTTTATCTGTAGAGTGTTTATCAGGTTTTTGTATCAGGGTAATGCTGGCCTCATAGAATGAATTTGGAAGTTTTCCTTCCATTTCTATTGTTGGAATAGTTTTGAAAAGAACAGGTATTAACTCTTTTTTAAAATATTTGATAGAATTTGCCTGTGAAACTATCTGGGCCTGGAATTTGGAGATTTTTGATTAATGATTCAATTTCTTTGCTGGCTTTTGATCTATTCAAGTGTCCTATTTCTTTCTGTTTCAGTTTTGGTAGTTCACATTTCTATGAATCTATCCATTTGTTTCAAGTTGTCCAATTTGTTGGCATATAGTTTTTCATAATATTATTTTATAATTATATTTCTGTGATATTGGTTGTGATTTCTCCTCTCTAATTTATTATTTTATTTATTTGGGTTCTTTCTCTTTTCTTTTTGATAAGTCTGGCTAGTGAGTTCTTTTTATGATTATTTTTCAAAGAACCAGCTCCTGGTTTCATGGATCTGTTCTATTGCATTTGTTTCCTGTTTGCTTATTATTTTGTTTTGTATTTTTTTTGTTTCTATATTATTGATTTTTGGTCTAATCTTTATCATTACCTTTGTTCTCCTACCTTTATGCTTCTTTTGTTGTTCCTGTTCTAGCAATCCCTATCAATATACCAACAGCACTTTTCACAGAGTTGAAGAAACAATCCTAAAATTTGTGTAGTACCACAAAAGACTGAATAGCAAAAGCAATGCTGGAGGCATCACAAATCCAGACTTCATGTTATATTACAAATCTGTAGTGATCAAAATAGTATGGTAGTGACACAAAGATAGACACACCGATATATGGAACAGAATAGAAAACCCAGAAGTGAACCCACAGCTATATGGTCTCCTAATCTTTGACAAAATAAGAAAGAGTATTCAATGGGAAAAAGTGTCTCTTCAACAAATGGACAGCTACATTGAAAAGAATGAAACTTCTTTCTAGATATGCCTCCTGAGGCAAGTGAAAGAAAAGCAAAAACAAACTATTGGAACTTCATCAAAATAAAAAGCTTCTACACACCAAAGGAAATGATCATCAAAACTAACAGGCAACCTACAGAATGGAAGAAGATATTTGCAAATGACATATCTGATAAAGGGTTAAGTATCAAAATAAATAAAGTACTTATAAAAATTAACACTCCAAAACAAATAATCCATTAAAAAATGGGCCAAAGACATGAAGAGACATTTTTTTCCAAAGGAGAAATACAGATGGCCAATACCCATGTGTAAAGATGCTCACTATCACTACTCAACAGGGAAATACAAATTAAAACCACAATGAGATATCACTTCATACTGTCAGAATGGCTAGAATCATCAACACAAGAAGCAACAGGTGTCAGTGAGGATGTGGAGAGAGGGGAACACTCTTGCACCATTGGCAGGAATGCAACCTGGTGCAGCCACTCTGGAAAACAGTATAGAGGTTCTTCAAAAGGTTAAGAATAGGACTACCCTATCTTCCAGCAATTGCAACTAGGTATTTACCCAAAGAATACAAAAGTACTAATTCAAAAGGATACATGCACCCTGATGTTAATAGAAGCATTACTACAACTGCCAAATTATGAAAACAGCCCACAAGTGTCCATCAACCAATGAATGGATAAGGAAGTGGTGGTGTATATATATGCAATGGAATACTAATTAGCCATAAAAAATGAAATTTTACCATTTGCAATGATATGGATGGAGCAAAACAGCACTTTGTAAAAAGATTTATTTATTTTTGAGAGAGAAAGAGTGTATGTGGGAATGAGCGGCAGAGGAACATGGGGAGAGAGAATCTCCAACAGACTCCCAGCTGGGCAAGGAGCCTAATGAGGGACTCAGTGCCATGACCCTGAGATCATGACCTAAGCCAAAATCAAGAGTCAGATGTTTAACTGGCTCCCATCCAGGAGCCTCATGACAGTATTCTTTTTTAACTTTTTTTAGAGATTGAGGTGGGGGAGAGAATGTTAAGTTGGCTCCACATCCAGCATGGAGCCCAACCTGGGGCTTGATCTCACAACCCTGAGATCATGACCTGAACCAAAACTGAGTTGGATGCTTATTGACTTGGATTCAGTTGTACTGAATCACTCAGACCACCACTTTGATAGTATTATGCTAAGTAAAATAAATCAGCCAAGGAAAGACAAATGCTATATGATTTCACTCATATGTGAAATTTAACAAACAGGGGAAAAAAGAGAGAGAGTGACAACCCAAAAAATAGACTCTTAACTATAGGAAAAAACCTAATGGTTACCGGAGGGGTGGTGGATGGTTTAATAGGTGAAGGGGATTAAGGATTATGCTTTGATGAGCATAGGGTGTTGTATGGAAGTGTTGAATCATTATATTGTACACCTTAGCCTAATATTACACTTTATGTTAAGTAACTGGAATTCAAATAAAAACTTTAAAAAATAAAACAAAATATGTAGTTCTTGCCTTCAAGGAACACACAACTTTTTGTATAAATTGTTGGTCTGCATGAGTATAAACATACAATGTGTTTCATTTAACAAATTTGCCAAGCATTGGCTGTGAAGAAGATCCTGTGGTATATTCTGGGAGTAAACAAAGATGAAAAGAATTTAAATGATTTTATTATTTAATAACAGAAGATAGATAACTAGGAAAGTTATAATACAAGGTAGAATATGACAAATGACCAAGAGAAACAAAACACATATTAAAATATGGAATTTATATAAAACTGTGTCAAAATTCCAGATTCTGGTTTTTCAGGATGAAGTTCATCTTTTATGTTAAGAAAGGGCATACTCATTTCGTGCCTATCTCTTATAAATGGCAAAGCACAATGTTGAAGAAGGCTGACATATCATCCTTAAGTTTTAACCTGTTGTCATTTGTCAAATAACCTATAATTTAGACTATTTTAAATATAGGGTGATTACTTCATTTTTTCTTTTTCTTTTTTTTTTTCTTTTTAAATGGAAGCAATAAGGAATGATTGATATGTGGGGTTTTTTTGTTTGTTTGTTTGTTTTCTTTCAAGTAACAGGAAATGGAGAAACTTCAGTTCAACTCTCAGGTCTTAATACAACATAACAGTTTAAGTCATTAATATAATTCATCTGGGCTCCTTTTTATGTATTTTAAAAGTAAAATTTGATAGAGAAGATGTGGGAGAGAAAATAGAATTTTCTAATGAATTATGTCCTGATGGTGGCAAAAATAATGAGCATATCGGGCTTTTGAGTTATTGTAGGTGAAGTTGTGGAGCAGGAACTGCAAACTACTATATTTTATATAAACTCTAAATTATAAGGAATATGTGTGAATATTTATTTCTCATAGTTTGACCATTAATACCCTTAAAGTCAGAATGGAAATCAGAAAAAAGCCAGATTGGCCACAGAGCCAAAATTGGAACACTAATAGCATCCTACAGAAATATTTCAAGACAAACTTTTGATTTTCTGATTGCTATTTCTATTTCTCCAGGTTTTTATTATTACTGAAATGGTAAAGCCATAGCAGCTATCTGGTTTAATATTATGAGTTACTAACTATTTAATTCTGTGTATTAAACCAATCTATTCTTCTCTGTATGTTAAACCAGTCTTACGACAGAACACCAAAGACTGTTATGCCTGTACAAGTTTCCTATAAAACATCTGAGTTGTTGGCAGTGTCACCAGTAATAAGAACAATTTTTATTTGAATATTTTAAGAATTTTAAAATAATGGAATAGGTAATAAAATCTGACTTGACTTCTTACTACTTTCCTGCAGTTAACCTCTGTAAAAATAACATAATCATTTCCAAGAGTCTATTTGCTGGATACTATGCTCTATGCTTAATACTTTTGTGGAATACCTAGTTTGAATCTCAAAACAACTTCTTTATTATCCTCATTTTATTGATTCAAGCTCAGAGTGGTTACACTTCTATTACATTGTAGAGCCTATGCTTTTTCAAAAGTAGTGGCCTTTATTTCTATTTTTACTATTTTACTTCTGCATTTCAGCATTTTAACTTTCCTCTTATCTTTGTTTGTTATTGATTTGACTAGCCTAGCTTTGTTCTATCCTCATATCCCCTACCTTCTAATCTATATATATTTATTTTTAAAGGTTTTATTTATTTATTTGACAGACAGAGATCACAAATAGGTAGAGAGGCAAGCAGAGAGAGAAGGGGAAGCAGGCTCCCTGCCGAGCAGAGAGCCTGATGCGGGGCTCCATCCCAGGACCCTGAGATCATGACCCGAGCCGAAGGCATAGACTTAACCCACTGAGCCACCCAGGTGCCCCTCTAATCTATATTTTTAAAACAATTGTCTTATATGTTAGGAACTTCTACTCAGGAGTCATCATTTTTTGAATTTCTATCCCTTATTATATAATGATTTGTGAATTAAAATCATTAATATTACACCACTGAATAATAAAAATTGAATACATGGGAAACTGAAGTAATAATTTTCCTGAACAGAGTAAAAACAGACTCCTAAACAGAGTAAAAAAAAAAAAATTTGCAAAAAACTATTTTTACAACTTATACCAACAACTAAATTTAAACATTAACCTTCCAAATTTACTTTATATTCAAATATCTTTCCTTGAATTCATATTTCTATCTTCATTTACTAAAGTTTATATATTATTATATATTAAATATAATATTATTATAATTTTATACACAATGTAGGATTTTTCTTGCTAGATTGTAGTTTGTAGATTATTTCCTTTTTTAGAAAGATTTTTCAAATTTTTTAATTTTAATTTTTATTTATTTGACAGAGAGAGATCATAAGTAGGCAGAGAGGCAGGCTGAGGCAGAGGGGGAAGCAGGTTCTCCGCTGAGCAGAGAGCCTGATGCCGGGCTAGATCCCAGGACCCGGAGACCATGATCCAAGCTGAAGGCAGAGGCTTAACCCACTGAGCCACCCAGGCGACCCAGTATATCATTATTTCCAATACTAACTTTATCATGACCATTTATATTCTCCTTTATGATTTCAGATTCTCTTCCATTTAACTTATGTTGTATGTCAGATAAATTTAAATGCTGCTCAAATTGCTTACATGATTCTAATTGCCTTCCAGAGATAAGAAAAAATAATTAGCAAGGCATTTGTAATGAAAAACAATTTCAAATTTTATTCAATAGTGAATTTCAGCATCTTTGTGAGGCTTAAACTTAATGATTGATTATGATACTATTCTTAAATTCTCTGTCCTTAAAAAAATAATAAATGAATCTTTCCTGCCTTAAGAATTCACAAGTGATGTTATTTGTAAACATTTTTACTAACTTTACTGCCTCAGCTGTTAAGAAGAACTTTGCTTTTAAAGTAATTAGACTTATGCTATTACATATCAAAATCAACATAGTAAAAATGAATAGTTTTGGTAAAAATTTGGCAACATAGTGTTGTATGTTAATTTCATCATTATAGGTGTGAATACTGTTTTTGTTCAACTTGGAAGTTAAACTTAATAATTCATTAATTTACCAGACATTCTCACTGTTTATTTCACATATAAAATACTATTGATGTGAACAGATACAGATTAATAGATTTTCTAGTAGCTACTTTAATTTTCCAATGAAATTAACAAAGGAGGGGGGAGAATAGGAAGAAAATTGAATGTCATGCATTTAGGACTTTAATATTTGCTTGGATAGGCTACTATTCTTAACTTTTAGAATACAGGAAATATAAAAATATTTAAAATACATCATTTTAACCAAAGTAACTTACATATTAATTTATATCCTAATTTCCATTAAGAATTGATTGGCACATGGTATTTATCTTCTCAAAATAGAGATGTGAAATTTTATAAAACAAGGTGATCCTATTTTCGTAGGCTTGTGTTACACAAAACTAGTCTCAAACTTACATAAGGGTTAAATTATAAATGACTGTGTATTGGCTCTTAGAACTATTCTTGTTTTGATGAAAAGCAACTATGTGTTTCAAACTATCTTATTGAAACGGGAGATTTATACTCACCTATAACAGGAGTCCTACACTGGCTTGGACAAGTGAGAGTGAAATGGAAAATGTAGTCCAGGAAAGGAATTGGCAAGAACTATCTCACTAAGAAAATTTCATTTCCTTGGTCACTATCTGGGTTTAGGGTAGCAAGACTTTTTTATTTTTTTTTTTGGTTTGGTTGGTGGTTTTGGTTGTTTGTTTTTTTTTTTTTTTTTTTTTTTTTTTTTTTAAATTTGCTTAGTTAGGCCCATAAAAGAATTTTGAAAAACGGTGTACCTCCTCACACATTTTAGAGTTGACACATAAAAAATTCAATTAAGATTTTTAAGATTTAGGAAATTAAAGGCATCCAAATCGGCAAAGAAGAAGTCAAACTATCACTCTTCGCAGATGATATGATACTATATGTGGAAAACCCAAAAGACTCCACTCCAAAACTGCTAGAACTCATACAGGAATTCACTAAAGTGTCAGGATATAAAATCAATGCACAGAAATCAGTTGCATTTCTCTACACCAACAACAAGACAGAAGAAAGAGAAATCAAGGAGTCAATCCCATTTACAATTGCACCCCAAACCATAAGATACTTAGGAAAAAAACCTAACCAAAGAGGCTAAGAATCTATACTCAGAAAACTATAAAGTACTCATGAAAGAAATTGAGGAAGACACAAAGAAATGGAAAAATGTTCCATGCTCCTGGATTGGGAGAATAAATATTGTGAAAATGTCTATGCTACCTAAAGCAATCTACACATTTAATGCAATTCCTATCAAAGTACCATCCATCTTTTTCAAAGAAATGGAACAAATAATTCTAAAATTTATATGGAACCAGAAAAGAACTCGAATAGCCAAAGGGATATTGAAAAAGAAAGCCAAAGTTGGTGGCATCACAATTCCGGACTTCAAGCTCTATTACAAAGCTGTCATCATCAAGACAGCATGGTACTGGCACAAAAACAGACACATAGATCAATGGAACAGAATAGAGAGCCCAGAAATAGACCCTCAACTCTATGGTCAACTAATCTTCGACAAAGCAGGAAAGAATGTCCAATGGAAAAAAGACAGCCTCTTCAATAAATGGTGTTGGGAAAATTGTCAGCCACATGCAGAAAAATGAAATTGGACCATTTCCTTACACCACACACAAAAATAGACTCAAAATGGATGAAGGACCTCAATGTGAGAAAGGAATCCATCAAAATCCTTGAGGAGAACACAGGCAGCAACCTCTTTGACCTCAGCCGCAGCAACATCTTCCTAGGAACATCGCCAAAGGCAAGGGAAGCAAGGGCAAAAATGAACTATTGGGATTTTATCAAGATCAAAAGCTTTTGCACAGCAAAGGAAACAGTTAACAAAACCAAAAGACAACTGACAGAATGGGAGAAGATATTTGCAAACGACATATCAGATAAAGGACTAGTGTCCAGAATCTATAAAGAACTTAGCAAACTCAACACCCAAAGAACAAATAATCCAATCAAGAAATGGGCAGAGGACATGAACAGACATCTCTGCAAAGAAGACATCCAGATGGCCAACAGACACATGAAAAAGTGCTCCATATCATTCGGCATCAGGGAAATACAAATCAAAACCACAATGAGATATCACCTCACACCAGTCAGAATGGCTAAAATCAACAAGTCAGGAAATGACACATGCTGGCGAGGATGCAGAGAAATGGGAACCCTCCTACACTGTTGGTGGGAATGCAAGCTGGTGCAACCACTCTGGAAAACAGCATGGAGGTTCCTCAAAATGTTGAAAATAGAACTGCCCTATGACCCAGCAATTGCACTACTGGGTATTTACCCTAAAGATACAAACGTAGTGATCTGAAGGGGCACGTGCACCCGAATGTTTATAGCAGCAATGTCCACAATAGCCAAACTATGGAAAGAACCTAGGTGTCCATCAACAGATGAATGGATAAAGAAGAAGTGGTATATATACACAATGGAATACTATGCAGCCATCAAAAGAAATGAAATCTTGCCATTTGCGACAACGTGGATGGAGCTAGAGTGTATCATGCTTAGGGAAATAAGTCAATCGGAGAAAGACAACTATCATATGATCTCCCTGATATGAGGAAGTGGTGATGCAACATGGGGGCTTAAGTGGGTAGGAGAAGAATCAATGAAACAAGATGGGATTGGGCGGGAGACAAACCAAAAGTGACTCTTAATCTCACAAAACAAACTGAGGGTTTCTGGGGGGGAGGGGGGTTGGGAGAAGGGGGTGGAGTTATGGACATTGGGGAGGCTATGTGCTTTGGTGAGTGCTGTGAAGTGTGTAAACCTGGTGATTCACAGACCTGTACCCCTGGGGATAAAAATATATGTTTATAAAAAATAAAAAATTAAAAAAAAAAGAATTGAAAGCATTTTTGTACAGTTCATATAATAAAGGATTTCTTCTTATAAAAACCAAAAAAAAAATTATTAAAAAAAAGATTTTTAAGATTTAAATGCTGCTCTGCCAAGTTTCTTGATAGCACAGGCAAAAATACTGAATGGAAAAACATCAGTTTAGAAACAGTGAGCTGGAATGTGACTCAGAAGAGCTGGACTGTAAATGTGAAGATGACTTAGGAATTCTGTAACCAATTGCTTTTGCATATATGTAAGGAGATTATGATGATGAAAATACATGTCTAAATAAGTTAAAGTATCTCAGTAAATATAAAACAATATTCCAGGTAATTAGAATATATTTTATAGTCACTTAATCAGCACCATGTTTTTCACTTTCTTGGGATCTTAATACTAAAATTTTGATGAGGGGGCACCTTCTGGCTCAGTTAAGCGGCCAGTTCTGCTTCTGCTTGGGCCATGACTGAGCCCCACATCGCGCTCAGTGCTCAGTGAGGAGTCTGCTTTAGATTCTTATGTCCTGTACCTCTAGCTCAGGTGCACTCTCTCTTTTTTTCTCTCTACCTCAAATAAATAAATAAAATTTTAAAATAATAATAATAAAATTGTGATTTGTAAACTATGAAATTTTAGATGTTATGGAAGAGGCTGTCCCTCTAGCAGCCAAGCAAGGGATAGATTTGAGTAGTTGACTGAAACTGAAACGGAAACTGAAACTGAGACAAAGGAAGGGCAGATAAGGAACTCTCTGACACATGATGGTAAACCTGAATGAGGAACAGTGGGCTTTGGGGATGAACAGGACAAGGTGCACCTGAGAGAGCTACAAAGGACATAAAATAGAAAAACTTAAGTGATAGATTCATATCTCAAGACTGAGAGCAAGAAAGATTTAAAGATAACTCCCTGGACTACTAGTAACTATTGGTATATCTTTGGGATGATGTATTATTTCAAAAATGTGAAATATCTACAAGGACACAGTGCAAGAAGTCTATAATTGAAAAATGAGAAAAAAAGTAGAACACAAAGTAGTGTCTGATGCTGTTTATAGTAATGCTTGTATAGAGCTAAGCATAGGAGAGGTCTACAGATTAATCAATCAATGTATTTTGACAAGGGATTTCTTAGCATTTTGCTCATCTTGTACTTTGAAGCAGTTACTTATGTGTGAAAGAAGCATGTTCACCAAGGGCAATATTGGAGCGAGTATATGTAAAATAAATTATCTAAATATTAATCTAACTTTATTCATTGGTAGAGCATTACTCTAGTCTTTATATTTGAAAATAAATAATGAGTACTCTTTTAGGGTCTCCTTTAGGAGATCTAAATAATTTCACAATACCCTACCTGTTTATAAATGTGTGAAATGTTGAAATAAAATTTTATTAATAGAAATTCTACATTTTGTAATTGCTTCCTTATATCCCTGAGGTTCTACTTCATATTTTTAATTCTAATTTTTAATTATTTTATAATGAAAAACCTAGTTTAATTCCAAATCCCAGTTTAATGCTCAGAGCCCTGTTTTATTGACTGGGGAGCTATGCTTCTAACTAAAATGACATGCATGGTTTGTTTTGTTTGGAAGATGCTTTATTCTTCCATTGTACTGTCATATTGTTCAACTGGCTACTCTTCCAGCTGGGGGCATTGGCCATTGTTTCCTAATGAGTGATATAAACTGCTAAGGTTCTATTCATTGCTAAGGATTTCCCAGTCCTTTGATGAAATATAATATGATTTGTTCACTGTGCACATCTGGCAAAGAGGTCTGCAGATTTCTTTAGGGCTGAAACTCACTCATTATTGATTTGTTGGTTTATATAATAAGAAATCATTTAGTTCATAGAGTGTTTTACAATGTAAATTAGTATATACTTGCCCAAACACATTAATCTTTAAAGGCTAAATAACATATATTATTTTGTGAATTAGGTATAATTAACTTTCCTAAGAGAAAACACATCCAAGGTAATAGAAAATGAAAATGGGAACTCACTTTAGGTACATGTTTTCCATATGTATGAAAATGTGAGGGAAGTCTGAATGACCATGAGAATGGGACCATGTAACTTTGAATAACTGTTTGGTGGTGTATCAGTTCAATTCCTTATTAGTCAATCTTTTCTGGGCTCTTGAGTTACTTTTTCTCTTGGAAAAAACAAAGGGATCTTTATACTACACTTTTTATCCTGTAAGAAAAATGGATAATATGTCACACTTGTCTTGAGTTTGAGAACTTTCAAATATTTTTACCATATTGAGTTCCTATAGTGCTTGATTTACAACAAATTCAAGATAAATGTTCACCCTCACTTTCAGAGTAGATTGAACATTCTTAATAATCTCTAAAGTGTTTATAGTCACAAACAATAAAATCCTTTCTATAAATGTGCCATTTAGTTAGCCTTATTGACAAAACACACACACATGAACACACACACAAAACGGGGGAGAAAAGTTATAAAAATGTGGTGTGCTTTGCTTTCCTTTAAAATCTAAGATTAATTAAAAAGAAAGGGACACCTGGGTGGCTCAGTTGGTTAAGAGGCTGCCTTCCGCTCACGTCATGATCCCAGCATCCTGGGATAAGGTCTCACATCGGGCTCCTTGCTCAGAGGAAGCCTGCTTCTCCCTCTGCCTCTGCCTCTGCCTGCCACTCTATCTGCCTGTGCTCACTCTCTCTGACCAAAAAAAAAAAAAAAAAACCAACCAACCAAACAAACAAAAAAACCTTTCGCTTTTACAAAAGCTATTAATAAATTATAATTTTCTTTAGGGGGAGGACTTAATTTTGATTTGAAAACATTGGGAATTGAACACAAAATGAGAATCAGTGACTTTTATGTAAGATAAGACTAAAATCCAATGATTAACATTTTTAAGTTGTCATTTGCCAGTGCTATCAGCAGGAGGTAATGAAGGGACTTAAGCCAAACTGGGTGATTATCACACCTCACTTTCTTTGACAGCACATTGCTAAATATGGAGGAATAGCCTCAGAACAGGGCAGTAAAAACCAGAAAACTGATTTTCTGGAAGCACAGTAAGTGTTTAGTCTTTGATCATGATGTAGTGTTTCAATATTTTGAAATATTCTGTAATATTGATTATGATTGATCTATTATTTAGCAAACTGAAAGTATGTCAGATGTGTTGATACCATAATTTGAAAGGGTATCAAAATACTTTCCAAAGTGTAGAAAATTAGTTTTGCTCAATTTTGTTGAAGGTTTATGATTATTTCTAATAGGCAGTCTATACAAATATGGCATTTTCAATTATGTGTTCTGACTTCTTCAAAGTTGCTCACTGCAATTTGAAATCAAAAATATTTTTCTTTGACATAGAAAATTATCTTTAAAAAGTAATGCTTTTTCATTTTGTTTTCATGTTCTTTTTTGGTACAAAACTTGTTAAGTGCATTTTAATAAAGTGTCATGTTTCCATTTTTGTGTATGATGTTGGGAGTATGCATGATTATGTGTATAGAACTAGTGTTGAGCAGTCCTAGACCAGGATGGACATAATAAATTCATTGGGGGTACAATGATTAAGAACATACTATTCAATAAAATAAAATAAAATCCAAAGGAGATAAAATGTCAAAGAATTTGACCAAAATATAGCAATAAGGCTGTTGGATTGGGTTAGAGTAATATAATAATTTTCATTTTGTGTCTGATGAATACCAGACAATGATAGCCTATCCAAATGGAAGCATTTTATCTGATTGGAACACTCACTGAATAGACATTTAGAGTGGAGAGTGCATGAAGATGCAGGATTAGAGATTCATTAAAAAAAAAAAAAAACAACAAACAAACTAGAGATTTGTAAAAAAGAATAGAATAAGAATTTTAAGGAATGAGAATGATTAGATTATATGATGAAGAAAATGTGAATATATACAAAAAGAGCATCAAGAATCAAGTTAAAAAGAAAACTATACAGGTTGTTGGGGGAAAAACAGAAACAGTGATAAAGAGCTTATTGGAAAGGTAGGAAAATATCTCAAATAATATATTGTTAGAATTAAAAGAGAACTTAGGTATTTTCTTATTAGTATGTCTCATTCTAATTTTTAAAATTTTAATATATTTTTTAAATTAGACTGTTAAGAAATAGAGAATTGGCCTCAACTCCTCTCTCTCTCTCTCTCTCTCTCTCTTTCTCTCATCCACTCTCTCTGTAGGATGAGGTTTCTTCATCTCATTTGTGTCATGTTTTTTACAACTGCCTAGTACAAGCCTACAACTTCTGCACTGCTTATAGATTTGGCCAGTCACCTTACTGTTCCTCGTAACACTGTGTGTCAGAAGGATTCCCACTTCTGAATCTTTGGTTTTGGCCAGGCCTTTTCTCTCCATTCATCCACATGCTTTTAATTAATCAATGGCCATCTACCCCACACAATGATAATTCCTAGAGATTCCCCCCTACTGATCTTTACTTTATTCAATTATTATAATCTAAGATTTCTTTTCCTTTTCTTTTCTTCCTTCTTTTTTAAAGTTTTATTTATTTAACTTTAATCTCTGTTTAATTTCTATTTAATCTCTTATTTATTTAACTTAATCTCTGTGCCCAATGGGGGGCTCAAACTCACAACTCTGAGATCAAGAATCCATGCTCTTCCAGCTGAGCCAGGCAGGCACCCCTATTTCTAAATTCATAAATTGCAACTCTCTTGAATGTTATTTGGATATGTTTTTTTAAATAAGATTTGTATCCGTGGCAAGGATGCATGTGTTTTGGGGAGCAGTCTAGATCTATCTTTTTCTATCCTTTCATAAAATACCTATCAGGGTGTTTAACATAGAGTTGGTTCTTAGTACATGTATAAAATGATTTGGGAAGTGGCATGTCCATATTAACCAAAAGGTATGGCCTAAATCAGTGGAATGAAATTATCTGTTCTTGTTTAAATTTACCCATTAATATACACAAGGCTTTGTTTTTTCTTTTAAAATCTTATCTCCATTGGCTCTATTAATTCACTGGGTAAAAATGCATGGATTGGCATTTACAACCTTCCCTGTTAATTGGCTGTTTGGATACAACAGCAGGAATAAAGACTGAGACTCAAATTAAAGCTGAATTAGTGTTCTTATAAGCCTTTTCTACTTTATATGATATTTTGATGCACTTTAAAAGGGAATAAATCTCAAGTTTTCTCTAATGTGGTTAATTTTAAAGATGGATATCTAAAGCCAACTCTAAAATAGAATTATGGCAATGAAATAATAAGGCAATTATATATTGCCTACATGCATATGTCTGCATTTTCTTCACAAAAGTGTTCCTTCTGAAATACAGGCACTTAATGAAATTCTTAACTCAGTCCACAATAACTTAATTGACGGAGTGAAGCTGTTAGAAAGACATAAGGATAGTCATTATAAGAAACTGGTGATTAATAATAACTTCTGATGAATACATAGCAACTATTTATTGTGGTAGTAGCAGATGATTACATACTAAGCCAATTGTACAGTGTTTCAATATAAATGAGATGAATGGTTTTTTTGTTAAGAATTTTAAAGGGCAAATAACATTGACGGTATTTATATAGCTAGAGGCCAATAAAACAAACATTTTCTATTACTCAAAGCCAGAGCTAAAGGGATATTTTAAGTGCACTGCATTTTTAGATGGACATATGAATTTTGTGTCAAATCTGCTTTCATTAAGGCACCAGTAAAGTTTAACTTTTCTGGCAGGATGAACTTCTGTCATAAACCCCATAACACACAAAACTTCTGGATACATATTTAAAAGGTCAGGCATATGCCATACAAACCTGCAAAAAGTCTTTCAGTTTTCTTTTTAAACTATAGTCAATTCTCACCCTCCAAAGAAAGTTCTTTTAGTGCAAAGTTATAATACATATGGAGAGATGTATGCAGCCATAAGCACCGATGTTTCCTTCTAAGCAAAATAAAAGAGATGTCTTTCATTTGTTTTGGCAAGCTAAAGGCAGGCACTTTACAGATGCTTTTATAAAGAAAAAATAAAAACTTTGATTGGTTTGATTAAAATGCATGTACCCAACCTAATAACAAGTTACGTTAGTATTTATAAGGTCTGCCTATTCTGCATACAGTCCTTCTGAAGGATGTCAATGTGCTTCAAAACTATCCTGAATAAATCTTCCCAGTGAAAACTCCACAGGAAATGAACTCATATCCACAGAGCAAGCCCAGGCAAAATTGAGACATAGACTAAAACAAACAAACAAATCAACCTTTGCTACCTTCTCATTTACCAACTTTGTTCTCCCATCTTTTGTCCTACTACTCCCTGAAGGAAGACAAATCTTACTCTCAGCAGTTCCTTATTGTTGGTAAGATCTGAAGCTCACAGCCCCTAACCTCAGGGTTAGCCTGTCATGAAGCACTTCAGGTGCTAAACCAATCCCTTCTCCTGAGGTCACCACATATGGTTCTAGGTTGTGCCGACTGTGCTATGTCTCATCCTCTGTCTCACTCAGGGATCAATTATGAGCAGATACCCGTCCACATTTTCAGTTGCCTAAACTAGTGGTGGCCCTGCTTTCATCGCTCTGCAGCCTGCCTCTCTTTCCTACTTAATATTTCCGTAATTTTCTGGAATTTATTTAGCAAAATGCCCTTGTATGATATAGCTTAACCTAATGAGTTAGATCTCCTGAATGTAACAGTATTTCACAGGTGACTTCTTGAAACTTACTTTCAGAATCTAAAGAATTAAAGCTACAAGTAGTGAAATTTCAATACTGAGGGAGGTCGATGTGGCAATGTTTGTAATCTGTGGATACAGTAGGGTTGCTGGTTATCAGTTAACATTTTATCAATTAAAACATGTAGATATAAACCGAATGTATGTTTTTCTTTTCTTTTTTTTTTCTTTCTTAAGAAAAATCAATGAACTCTACTTAAACTTTAAGATGAAGTGAACAAAGCCATAAAAAATTTGAGGCAAACTGAGATGTTAGAAGTCTTCCTGGGAAAATGAATGTATCTGTGTTTATAAAGCAAGACCATCTTAACTGCTTTCTTACTAATTATTGTTTTCTTTCCTTTAAACTGATCACCAACATGTCCAGACATAGGGAGGAGAATATAATTCCTGGGAGAGAGGTCAAACTCCAACATTATGTGGAAATAATACAGAATTTTATTGTGTATGCAAAACAAACAAAAAATTTATCTACTGCTTAATATTATTCTTGCCAAATTGTGTGGAACCTAATTGCTGTAACAGTAGGTAGGCTGTGTACTTCTTTTCATTCTCACTAATGAACAATATTTAAATTGCT
The DNA here is from genome assembly GCF_009829155.1 of Mustela erminea. NCBI lineage: Eukaryota > Metazoa > Chordata > Mammalia > Carnivora > Mustelidae > Mustela > Mustela erminea. The sequence goes on along the minus strand of NC_045623.1, from coordinate 50,022,551 downwards.
GAAACACCTCCCGTCATTTCCCTATTTCTTCCTAACCTCCCTTTCTTCTCTCATTCCAATTATAATGTGTATTGTTTAATTGAGTCTTTATTTCACTACTTGGTTCACCTTTGCCTTGTGAGTTTCTAAGAAGGAGAGAGCACTCTATATTTTTTTGAACAGATGCTTCATTATGGGAGGTGAGTAGCTCAGTTACATCGCCATTTCACCTTTTCCCCCATGTCTGGCAGTTGTTGTGGGCTGTTAAACAGCTTTAATAGAAGATGAGACTAGCCTCTTGCTCTAAGGGCATGAAAACTTTTTTTTATGGGTCTTACTATCTTCATGGTTCGTTAAATACAATGTAGAGTCATTTTACTGCAGCTAGTGGACCCCAGAAGGACCTGACAGTTAAATGAAAGTTGTCAGTCTTCCTTCTGTTCCAGCTAGATTGGGTAATAAAAGGGCAGAACCTGGAAGTAAGGACCAGAATTGAGATCAATGTGCCAAACAAATAAAAGAAATTTAATGAGTTCTTGAGAAATGCAGCAGAGAAGGCATGGGTATTTAAGTGTCTAGACAAATAGAGGCCAGTAATAATAAATCTATAATGAATGGCTTTAAGAATTACAACTGTGCTTTGCATAATAGATAAGTGGAAGACTTGTGGTCTAAAATTTATAAGGAGGAATTCGATGAGTTGCAATGGAAAAATAGCATTTGGGTATAGAAACTGCTAAGAAATTATTAACAATTATGTGTCATTCTACATCAGAAATATAAGGAATTAGAAATTGTTGATATTTATTATCATTCAAAAGAGAAGAAATGGAGTTCTATTCAAATGACTTTGCATTTTTAAAAATAAAGCTCCAATGATTAATCATCATTTTGTCCACAAATAAACAAACAATGGTTCAATTAGTAAACACTTTCCTAAAACAAAAAATAAAAATAAATGAAAGTTTCCTCCTTGGCAATAGGTAGTATTCTAAATGAAATATCAGAATTTGTTTAAAATATTGCCGTCGGGGCACCTGGGTGGCTCAGTAGGTTAAGCCTCTGCCTTCAGCTCAGGTCATGATCTCAGGGTCCTGGGATCGAGCCCACATTGGGCTCTCTGCTCAGCAGGGAGCCTGCGGCTCCCTCTCTCTTCTGCCTACCTCTCTGCCTACTGTGATCTCTGTCTGTCAAATAAACAAAAAAAATCTTTAAAAAAAAATATTGCTATAGGCAAAAAAAAAAAAAAAAAAGTCCAAATGGGACTTTTGTTCATGTCTTCCAAAATTTAAGGCAGAATTTATGCTATAGTTAAGAAAGGACATTGAAACCTCCCTCCCCAAATTAAAATTTAGTATACCACTTGTCCTTTGTTTTTCCATTGAACTTGATAATTAACTTTATAAGCCTTAAAGCTTGAAAGCGATACTTTCCAATATTTGCATTGCGGAAGCAAGAAAGGCAGTGAGACAGAACTGACACTAAGTTTTCATTCATTAAAATACAAGAACTATCATTATTAAAGAGCAAAAACTCATCCTATTTAAACATTTTTTGAGAAACTATCAAAAATTATTGATAAGTGGAATGTATCATGTAGTTTAAATAATATAATTGAATATCATATTTATAATTCTATCATTTACCCCTTCCATCACCTTTAAGTTGTTGGGAAAAAAGGATGTCAATATGTGTGTAAGAAGTAACTGAGAAACAAAAAAACCCAGTTTGATTTAAAGTATTTACATATATCGCTTTCCTGACATAGACATACCAAGACAAATTTAGGGGGACTTATTCGTTATTATTCAGGTTTTAAACAAAACTGAATTTTCAAAGAAAGCTATTGGTGCCTATGCTCCCACTGATGACTTAAGCCAATACTATGAAACAGAATTTCCCACAGTGTAGGAAATGTTCTATACCACTGCTGTTTGATATGACAGCTACTAGCCACATATGGCTTTTGAGCCTTTAAAATGTGTCTAGTGTGTTTGACAAATTGCATTTTTAAATTTATTAACTTTTTCTTATTTAAATATAAATCTGAATAGTCACATAAAGTTAGTTACTACAATATAGATTGAAACTGTACAAATGTGATCAAGATTGTCTCTCTGATTGTAGTCTTCTTTGTCCAGCTCATTATAAATTGCTATATTGTGTTGATGTATGGGAAGTGAAAGAAGTCAAAAGCAACAGTCTTCATATTTTAATTTCATTCAAATAGTTATCACAAGATTTAACAGATCTATTTTGACTATCCTACATCCAATATTCTCTGTGAAAATAACCTAACTATCATGCTTACCTGGTGTATTAGTCTGGGTTCCCCAGAAAAAACAGAATTGATGATATATATGTATTATATATGTATAATACATATATATAATACATATGGACTTGGCTCATGTGATAGTTATGAAGGCTGAGATGTCCCACTCTCTGTGGTTGGCAACCTGAAGATTCAGGAGATCAGATGCTACAGAGCTCTCATCCTAGTCTGAGTCCAGAGGCAAGCTAAAACCAGTGTCCTGGCTCAAAGGCTGTTGAGCAAAGAGCAAAATAATCCTTACTCAGCCTAATTTTGTTGTTGTTGTTGTTCTACTCAGGCTTTTAGTATATTGGATGAAGCCCATCCACATTTGGGAGAATAATCCATTTTTTTATTCAGTTTACTGATGCAAATGTTAATCTCATTCTGAAACAGCCTCACAGATATACCCAGAATAATTTTTAAGCAAATATTAAGAACCCTGTGGGGGCACCTGGGTGGCTCAATCACTTAAGCATCTGCCTTCAGCTCAGGTCATGATCTTGGGTTTCTGGGATTGAGCCCTGCATCTGGGCTCCCAACTCAGTGGGGGAGCTGCTTCTCCCTCCCCTTCTGTCCTTCTTCCCACTCATGCTCTCTCTCATGCTCCCTGTCTCCTGTCTCAAATAAATAAATAAAATCTTAAAAAAAAAAAAGATTCCTGTGGCCCAGTCAAATTGATAAATAAAATTAATCATCACACCTGCTATTATGAAGAAGTTCCTTTTCTCTCCTCCCCACCCCTACTACTTTCAACCATTAATATTCAAGTTAAAAAAGGATCCCTTTATCTGGTTAATTAAACTGTGACTCCTTTTCAATAGTCCTAAATAGCCAGAGAGGATTTCAACAAAAAGGGAACAGCCTACTGTGTTATGAGTTCCCAGACTGTTTAATGCCATTCTCTGATTTCTAGTTCTTATCACAGTCCCTAGAAATGTTTTTAGGACATGATTGGTTCTGAGAAATATTTGTTGACAAAGCGAATTAAGGAATAGTACCTGATATTAGAGAATAATAGCCTCTCAGCAACTGCTTTGGTTTTTTCCTTAATTCTCTCATAAGCTTCCTGTTTGATGGGTGTTCCCAAGTGACTTTAATCACCAAATCTACTTTAGAGCAATATTTTTCAATACTTAATGTGTGTATGAATCATCTGTATTACAATGCACTGTTGGTAAGTATAGGGTCAAAGCTGGATTTCTGGCATTATAACAAGCTCCCAGATAACGTCAACATGAATATGAAGACCACACTCTTAATATCAAGGATTTAGAGTAGAGAATACTCTGAAGGAAGAGAAGAAACAGAACATTACTTATAAATAATAGTCATCACAGCAGTTAGCTTGCCTCAGATATGGGAGAATAAAGAATCCTTGCAAAACAAAATTTATTCATTTACTCATTCAATGAATATGTCTTGAGTATCTAGTATGTGGCAGGTATTATGCTAAGCCTAAGGAAGGAAAGATTTAAAACAAATACAATTCCTTCCCCTAACATTCAATATAGAGTAGTGAAAGGGAGTGGGTCATAAGTAAACACACAAAAGATTAACAAGTTCTTTAACAGGGTTTTATGGAAGTTCAAAATTGGGACAATAATTTCAAGCTTAGTACACCCCAAGAAGGTGGTATCTAACATTAGTTCTGAAGGAAGAGTAGCCATAATAGGTAAAGGTAGCGGCCTTAGAATATACATGGAAATGTCAAGGGGAGACATAGGTAGGAAAATCCTATGAATGGAAGTGCTGTCATTTTCCATGTCATGTCTCCTCTTTTTATTTGGTAAGTGAAATGTTTGACAAATTGCTAAAAGTAAGGCAGAATGAACTGATGATGTAGGAATTTTAAAAGAATTTGGAAAGTACAATTTGAGGACGGATAAAGGAGATAGACCATGTAAAGGACCCAGCTGAAATTTGAAGCATAAAGTGATCCTTGGCACTAATGTTGGAAAAGAAAATGTGTTCAGTTGGATTGGTTTTAGCCTAAGACTTGGCCAGAAAGTTATAATAGAAGGATAAAAGAATAAAAAGTACATGACGTTTACTCTGTAAAGGGAAAAAGAACCAGGCTAGTGTGTCAGGTAAAGTTAAAGGAATGAATGAATGGCAGGGGAGAAGAATGCAAAAACAAACAAATGTGTGGAAAGATTGGATAAGGTATCTTGAATGATAGATTATGGTCATAGAAAGAGAAGTTTGAAATTGAGATTTGAGAACTTGGGTAACTGCGAACAGTTGAAAAGCATAATTTAACAGGGATTGGATCCCACTCTGTATCTGGCTCTACTACCTGTACTGTGAACTCACATGTTCAACTCTCTTACAAATAAAGGTCTAATTGATCCATATAGTGGAATGAGGGGGATTTCGTTTTGAACATGGCTGTTTTAATTAAATTTGTTCAATGGTATTATCTTCCCTTCATGATTTTTTCTTGAAATAACTATATCTGTGTAAGTGAAGAAAATGTATTGATCTGGAATGTCACCATTACAAAAATCTTTATAACAAGAAGTTTCTGCAGGAAAGCTACAACATCCACTGTTCAGGAATATAGAATATATCAAACACTGAAAAAACAGAGGTAAAATACCAATTCTTTAGCCAGAGATTAAAAATGGCTCATAATCTGACTGTGTACCTAGCTTTATCTACCCATTTTTACTGATTTTCTACATAAAACTTAACTTCAACCTGAAAAAATGGTAGATAACTTCAATGATGTGATTATTATCTCATTTAATCCTCTTCTTTAATCCATTTATTCTAAGATAGGTACAACTATTTTCTCACTTTTTTTTCCTGAGGAGTAAACTGAGGCTTGGGCAAATTCAAGACCACAGAACTAGTAGAGCTAGTGTTTGAAATGAGGCAGTCTGTTGCCAGAGCCTGGAAACTTAACGATCTACAATGAACCTTGAATGTAAATTTCCATTCAGGACTCCTTAAGCTTTCTTGATGTTCTTAGCCCTTTCTGCCTTTCTGAACTTTACTCATTCTCACTTTCAGCTTGATTTCCATTATCTATAAGAAACCTTCCTGTGGTATACCTGTCCTAGTGATTTTGGACTCCTTTTGAAGTTCCTTAATATTCATTATGGATCCATAGAATTTCTAGGCCACATGCACCTTAGATGACTTTTTTTTTTAATGTGATATTTGTGTTGTATCTCTTCTCTCTTCTCTCTTCGTTCATGGTAGACATTTATAAGAGCAGCATGCTTTTGTGTTTATTCTAGGGAAGGTCTTGGATTCTTCAACACAGTGTTTTAGGTATGTTCCTACAAGGAATCAGAGCTAGAATTCAAGATGAAACATATTTGTCATCCTAAAGGTGGTGATATTGAAAGTCTAGAGACTTGTGGGATGTCATACAAGTTAACAGCACAGTTAGGCCCTTTATTTATTTATGTATTTATTTATTTATTTATTTGTTTGGTTTTTTGCCTTGAATGAACCTATTTTCTGAACCTCATATCTGGTGACTAGTGCATTTTTAGAAGCATAAGGTAAGTAAGAATGTTTGGAAGCAAAAGTATTCTAGAAACATCTCTAAGATTGTTATAATTAAAATAACCCAGAACTCTTTTTCTCTTTTACTTTCTCACTTCTAATGTTTAACTCTGTGCCAGACAATTCAAATGAGTTTACTTTTTATTGAAATTCCTTTTCACATATATCTAGATTATAAATTCATTGAAGGCAAGAAACAAACCAAGGTGCTTTCTTTATTTAATGAAGACTTAAAGATGGATCATGGAATTATTTTACATGGCTTCAATAAATAGAAAACACTAAACAAAAAGAAATTAGCATTCTTGAAGAGCTCCAGAAATATACAATTTTAACTGTGTTTTAATTAGATCAGATGCTTTCCCTATTTCCAGTCTTTCTGTATTTTTAGACCCCCACTTTGCTTCTAGATATAAATTCCTTTCCCACTAGGAAAACCTGTTTAATAACCATAATATATTTACAGCAGAAATATGTTTAATAAACCCCCTGTTGACTGAAAATAATATTTACGTACTAGGCAATTATCCTCACATCATTTAAAAACTTTCTGCACTATTATTTTACCTGCATTCCTCATTTTGATTATTATGCCACATTTGGGTGTTGGCAGGCTTAGTAGAAACATATATCTTTTATACTTCAATGGTTTTGAATGGCCTCTCTTTTTCCCTCTCTCTGTCTTTCTCTCACTCCAATTTACAAACAGGAGTCACGAACAGCTTTTTAAAATGATCATTCATTTGGTAAGAAGCAAAATACTCCCACGCATTTTATTTTTGATTGAGTTCATGTGATTTTACTTACCAGAATCCAGTTAGTGATATGGTTTAAAAAAAAAAAAAAGAAAGAAAAAAGAAAGAAAGAAAGAAAGAAAGAAAGAAAGAAAGAAAGAAAGAAAGAAAAAAAGAAAAAGAAAAAAGGATGAGAAGGCCTATTTTCTTGGTGTTAGATATGTCATCTCTTATAATTAACCTTAATATTTTCCACTTCAATTTACAAAAGAAATACATAGTAAACAGCCCAATTTATACGGTGTTTTACAGTTAATAGCTTCTTTTCAAATGCCATTCTGAAATTGATCCTGAACATGATCTTGTTCTCACGGATTTGTTTGCCAAACCACTCCTGTTTATTAGGAAATTTAGGAACTGCAAGGTTAAGTTGTTCAAGTTTTTTCAGCTTGTATTTGTCAGGACTAAAATCCGAACCCAGATTTCCTGACAAAATTTATTGCTATTGCTACCACATTATGTTACCTTCTTATGTATAAATACAGTTAGGCCTAGAAGCCCAGTTTTTCCTTCCTTTTGTAGTTTCTGCACAGTTGTCCACGAGAACACATTAGTTATATAATCTTCTGATTAATTTTGTTTTGAAGGAGAGCTTCTTTTAAGATCGGCATAGCTATTTGAGCAGAGGCTCAGATGTCTGAAAAGTATTGCTAAACCTTTCAGGCGTCTTAATATTGACAAGGCTGGGGACACTGTATGTGGACTGTAGGAGGAAAATCCACCTCTACAGGTTCAAATGCTAAAGCCTGGATTTTGTCAACCACACACTTTTAGGTTCACATTTTCTATATTCCCTTTACAGGCGTCACTCCTGACTCCATAAAGGTGAAATCTGAAAATACATGTGTGAGAGGTTTTACATGCTCATGTATTACCAAACAGTGTCCCTATGAATTACATATAAACCCAAGGAAGAACTTTTTGGAAGAATCCAGAAGAATGAATGACACATGCATTTTCATTGATTTTAGTGTAAAAAGGATCAGCACACATTTTAAATTTAGTCAGATGATTTCAAATAGACAAAGCTGTGTTTTCTAAAGTGAACTTCTCAGAATATTATCTCTGGAGGACATGGATAGATTTTCTGTGGGAAGAAAAGGAAAGGTTTTTAGATATTGGTTCTTGTTGCAATACACAAATTTAAACAGGTTTACTTACCCCAGCACATACTAATACACCACTGGCCTTCAAGAAGGGAGAGACAGTAGACTTTCCTCAACAATATCTCAACATGTAAAATGTTTTCATGGAACATCTCACAGGTAACTCATCTATGTTACATATTTAATTCCCCCTCATCCTCTTCACTGAGGCAATTTATATAGTTCAGTGTGACCAAGCTAATCTAAATTGGTGTTTTCTTTGCATTTGATTTTTCCAGACTTCATCTCTTCCCTACCTTTTATTTTTCAAATCATTTAAACTTAAGTGGGAATTATTAGAACAGACAAAAGACACTGGTCTTTTTGAATTAATTAAATCTTTAAAAATTTTAAGAAAATATTTATACAGCATATTAGTTTCCTAGGTATGCTATGACATATTACATATTACCTAGAGATGCCATGGTTCCTTAAAACAACAGAAATTTATCTTCTTACAGTTTGTACGTCGGAAGTCTGAAATCAAGGTTTCAACAGGGACATTCTTCCTCTGAAGACTGTGGAAAAGGATTTTTTCTGGCCTCTTTCAGCTTTTAGTGGTCCCAGGCATCCCTTGGTTTGTGCCAACATAACTCTAATTGCTGTCTGGTATTAATACAGATGTCTCTGTTTCGCTGTGTCCATTCCTTATAAGGACACCAGTCATTGGATTTAGGGGCCCACTCTATAGTCAGAATGATTTTATCTCTAGATCTCTAATTACATCTGCAAAGATCCTATTTCTAAATAAGGTCACATTCGGAGTTTCAGGTGAACATGAATTTTGGGGAAAGCTATTCAATCAACTACACAAGGTATTATTGTTCTAGCCTTATCCCTTTTGTACTTCTTATATTATATATTATATGAAAGCACTGGAAGATATATATCTAGCTTGACTTTATTAGATTGGAAGTACATTTTACTTCTTCATACCTTTTAGATTTTTTTTTCCAATTTTTTCTAAATGAACAAATCGAAAATTTGTTACACCCCTTAGTTAAAAGTAGAGAAACAAAAAGAATTCACTGGGAGTCTAAGTGGGTCAGTAGCAAGCAGTACCAACCAAACCATGATTTCTTCCAATTAGATAAGCAAGTGATAAAGCATAAACGTTTTAGGAGGCATGAGAAAAAGACTTTGAACAAGGACTGCTGTGATCTAACTTCTGCTTTAACTGTGTTCCTATAATTCATGATTAAGAATAGGTGGCAAGGGATCAAGGACAAGGGGAGGAAATCAGGAGGTCTCCTTTATAGTTATCTAGCAAGTATATATTGATATTTGTGCAGAGTGGTTCCTCAAAGCTTTGTGTCTTGTATCCTGCCACTTTAGTATTGGGTCGGTAGCTCCGGGAATGCAGGAGAAACAATAGAAATGACCACCGGGCCGCCATCTTCCAGCCCCCCCAACCCTTTCCTAACCCTTGACTGTCCTGCCATTAGGATGTATGCCCAGGTCACTTCTCCAAAAGTAACCTGATACCTATGCAAGAAACCAGAACAACAGGACTCCCCCAATCCTCCAATCCCCGAATACCGTACCTTATATGGCTGTGAACCTATTCCCTCTCTTAACCCAGATAAAAGACCCACTCCATCCCCTCCTAAAGTGACTTCCCTGACTCCCCTTTCCAGAGTCCTGGAACCTCACCTGAGGGTGCCCACCTCCTCCCTGAGCGACTTTCCTGGCTCCCCTTCTCCTGAGCCCTGAAACTTTGCTGGAAAGTGCCTTTAATAATCTTGCCTTGTGCCTACCTCGCCTGGTGTTGTGTTCATCTTGCCTGTAAAACCTTACATTTAGCATTTTGTGAAAGTCCTGGGTGGAAGTTATCCTTGTTCTGTATTAAGTTTTTAGATAACACAAAACAAAAGGGCGTGGCCATTTCATTAGGTGACATGACTAAATTTCAACATAATTTTGGTTGCCTAGAATGATGGATCAAAATTAACAGGATAGAGTCTTGAATTTAGGTTAGAAGAAGTCAATCACATTAGCTTAATTTATGGAAACCTTACTAGACTGTATTTTATGTCTTAAAAAAGGACAGACACATTCACATGCACAAACACACACACAGGATTTATTACTCATACTTTCACTATGGCCAACAGTGTGACACAACCACCAAAAAGAATAATTCATTCCAAGGCTGAACTTACGGAATATAGGGAACTTCTTTTTAATGAGGTAAAAGATTTTAGAGAACCAGAAAAACCCTAAAGATCCTTGTTTTCTTAATAACCAAAGAACTTGGGACATTTTGCAATTTTTTTCATTTCTTTTTTCAACAAACTCAACAGTGACAGGGGTATGACTTGCATTACTAGATGAAAAACATATAATCGATAATTGTGTTATTTTGAATTTGTAGCTGTTTTATGGTGTTAAACACACAATAGCAGGTATATATCTAGATTTAATAAACTATAGTAATTATAGTAAACTATAGTATAAACTATAGTAATAAACTATAGTAATTGTAAAAAACTATACTCTAAAAGTATAGTAAATAAACTATAGTAAATAAAAACTACAGTAATTCCCTTTTTTGAGATTTGGGAATATATAATTAATCTAGAAAGATAAATTATTAGTTTCTGTGAGTAAACAAACAGCTGACATTTAAGACACATATTTTTGGATTACACGCAAACCTTGGATTCTACTAGTTCAACAAATAAAATGAAATCTCCCTCCGATGTTATTTCTAGCCCTGTTTCTTAGATAAGACATCAGATAGTTTGTCAAAAATTATATCCACAAGAGGCTAAAGCAGCTGTTATCTATGCCAAACTAATCTGTGAGGCTAGTGTCAGTATAAGAAGTTCAAGTCCAAGGGATGTGGGAGGCCTCCCAGTAGCCTGCCTGTCATTGCTAAGGGAAGGAAGATTAGGAAAGCAGCTGCAGAAGGCAGAGGAAATGCTGCTTCCTGAGCTTCACTGGGTTTTTAATAGTGATTGTGAATCTGACCTACTCAATGTGGGTCACTTAACAAATACAACCTCAGAAGGGAGTACATATCATTTGGTTTTCAATTTACCACAGGCAATATACCAGGAATAGTAGATGGTGGAAAGTCAGTGAGAGCTACAGCCATATCCTTCTGTAGGAGAACCCAGTACATGAAAAACAATACAAAACAAGCAAAACATCCCAAAATACGTAAGTAGAGGAGAGAGCATTATTATTTGCTTTACCATATTAATGAGAGCTTTTTTTTTTCAAATAATGAAATTTTATAGTAACTATGTTACATGATTCAGTTTTAAAAAATGAATGCATTTTTCAGGAATGAAAGGATTCACCAATTTCACAAACATTTATTGGGAAGCTGTAAGTTACTATACATGTAAGTTACTATGTCAGGCCTTCAAAAAATATAAAAATGGTAAGATATTGTTGCCAGACAAAGGAATTGTGAGTGTATCGATAACTGTTTATTGACTGGAAAGGAAATTAAACATAATTTCATGTGGAAGAAAAATAGTGGCACATTTACCGTACCACTAGGCAGAATATGATATGAAATGCATGACAGAAGTTCAAGAAGAGGATTTGTATAAAGGTACAAGGATAAACTTTTGACTGGAGGAATCATGGACATCTTCATAGCAAAAATACCATTCCATCATTTTTGTTAGGTAAATCTGATAATGAAAGAGACTGAAAGCAGAAAAAATGGGCTCAAGAGTATAAAATGAGTTTAGAAAAAGGCCGATAAATGCTTTGGCAGAGCAAGGGAATGGCTTGATGAGGTCTTTCCTGATGGGGCTTTCCTTTTAGTGGAGAGATTACATGTATCTAGAAACCAAAACCAAATATGTAATTACAGATGGTGAAACTTCTTATAAAGAAAAATACAATCAGCCAGGCAGAGAGAGACTGAGGAAAAATAAGGAGTGAGGAAGTGAGGAGGCCATTTTACTCAAAGGGAGTGTTATCTTGGAGGAGGTAGCATTTGAGCACAAGCCTAAGTAAAGGGAGATTGCAAGTCATGTATAGTCTCAGGAAAGAACATTTCTGCAAGAGGAAGAGCCAGTGCGAAGAACCTGTTTTGGGAATAGGATGCAATTGTGGTCCAAGCTAATGTTCCTGGAAACAGAAAGGCAGATGGGAAAGATAAATTAAGTGGGCTTAGGAGAAAGCTCAAAGATCAGTGTCAGATATGTTCGCTTTTTACATGTGTGTGTGAGGCTTTCAAATGCAGATGTTGGGTAAGAAATTGGGAAATAACACTCTGGAACTCAGCAAAGAAGTCAGGCCTGGAAATATACTGTCCGTACAGTCTAATTGCTAAAGTTATGAGCTTGAAGCCAAACTGCCAGAATTTGAATCCTTCAACTACTGTGTACTTGCTAGCTTTATACATTTGACCAAGTTACTATATTTTTCAGTTTGTGCTCAGTTTCATCACCTGCAAAGTGAAATTAGTTTTGATCTGAGGATTAAATTGGTCAATGATTTATATGAGTTATAACAGTGCACATTATTATTATTGAAAATTAATATTAAAACCATGAGATAAGATGAGACCATCTAGAAAGGAAGCATAGAAAGAAAGAACAAAGAACTCAGGAAATCTCTTTTATTTAAAAGTCAGGAAATGATGAATAAGGCAATAAAGTTAAAAAAAAAAAAAAAGATTGCTCACTGTATGTTGTTTTGACAAAGAGGGAAAGGAATCCAGAAGGAAGGATTGTTTTAAGAGTTAATCAAGGCCAGGATCCCCAACAGAAAATATGAAGTCGGAACACCTAAGACAAACAGCACTAACATCTTGTTTTGCAGCTTAGACAAGACCCAAATAGCATTCTGATTTGTAGCCTTTGCAGAAATGACTTTTGCAAGATGTCCTAAAGTAAAACAATTAACGACCAAGCATTTGTCACTATTGTGAGCTAGGGGCAGTTAAGACATAAACCCCCAGATGTCAGCCAAAAAAAGACCATCAGCACAGAAACATCACCCTATAGGTAGACACATGCACGATTAAAGCCCTAACTGGCATGACTCAGCCTACAACCTGGTTGCTTAAGATAGTTCCATAAAAGAGCTCATAAAACCTTCTAGATTTGAATGCCAAACAGCACCCCTCTCAGGTCCCCTCCCTCTCCAGGAACTTTGTACTATCGCTCAATAAACTTTGCCTTGCTGCCCACCACTTTGCCTGGTCTACTGCTTCATTCTTCAAAGTGGCATGACCAAGAGCCATGGGAACTAAAGGAGTAGAAATCCTGTAACAGTTGGTCATTGAAAATTGCTGAGGGTTTGAGTAAAACAAGAAAAGAGAATTGTCCAAAGTGTTGGTTCAACAGGATAGATTCACTGGCATCTTGGACAATGTGATTCCAGCTGAGCTGGCGAGGGCAGCGCTGGGCCTGAAAGCTGCAGTGGAGTGATCAAAGGGAGAAGGTAGGGACCAGGTATTCAGCTGGTCAGGATGGAGTATAGAGGCTCCTGGGGGTCACTGTTCCAAAGGGAAGTACAGAGGTTGGAATGTAGCTATAAAGTAGTATACTACCCAGGGAGTTGCTTATATCCTTTTACCATGTGTGCATGTCTGCAGACTGATAGAAATGAGACAATAAACAACAGAAATAGGGTTTCTGAGTTGGCGATAGTAGATGTGATCCAAAGAGCAGTGGGAGGGTTGATCTTAAATAGAAACATGGACAATTTGTGCACTGAGCATGTAAGATGGTAGGGACATGTGAATACAGATGGTTTTGATAAACTTAATGGTGAGAGATGGTAATTTTTAAAACCTGCTTGTATTTTCTTAGTAAAATCAGAAGCAAGACCAACAACTGAGATTTGAAGGGGGAAGAATATTAAAGTTATATATATATTTTTTCTTATAAAAGCAAGTCTTCCCATGTCCCCAAAGCTCCTGAATATACTTTTAATATTTTTGCTACAATGTTATAAAGTACAGAGACAGGGAAAACAGAAATATTAACAGGTGTATGCAGGTAAGATGAAAACAAATGTACCTGCACTTTAATGAGAATGTGGAGTAAAAAGGATAAGGAGAGGCTAGAGGTATAATTAAGAAATAATTACCAATCAAATCATTGATGTAGATGCAATTATCCATAGAATGTAAAGAGAAACAAAGACTAGATGAAAAATATATATATATTAAGCAGTGTCTCTATTTAAAAACTGTTGAGGAAATAGAACAGAAAACTGAAACAGAGTGGCCAGAAGGTTAGAAGACAAAGCAGGAGAAAGTAGCAAGTGATAAATCAAGACCAAAGTTTCAAATAAGATTTGTCAATGTATCTAGTTTTCAAGGTGGTTAAAATGATAAGGAATGTTAAAAGGACATTTGATTATTAATGGCTTACGATAAACCCGTATCTTATAAGAAAAGTCAAGAAAACTTACAAAAAAGGGTCATATCATCTGTTTACTTTGTTGGAATTAACAAAACCTTCAGTAAAAATACCAGAAGTTTAGGAGTTTCTGTTGGCATATGAGGGATTAAAAGTTGCTAAGAAAGAGTAAGTAATCAATATGTCTAAGGGGTTCTAAAATTTTCAGCAAATGGTCATAAAATGTATATAGCAAAAAATAAAAAATAAGTAAGTGAAGGAACAAAGCATAATATGTTTGGGGTCATCATGTAAATATAACATCCTTATTCTAAAATAAATCAAAGGGGTTCCTGGATGGCTCAGTCATTAATTGTCTGCCTTCCTTTGGCTTGGGTCATGATCCCAGGGTCCTAGAATCAAGCCCCACATTGGGATCCCTGCTCAGTGGGGGGCCTGCTTCTCCATCTTCCACTCCCCCTGCTTGTGCTCCCTCTCTCACTGTGTTTCTCTCTGTCAAATAAATAAAGTCTTTTAAAAAATAAAAAAATAAAAAAGTCTTCCTATATATCAAAAATATATTCTGTACTCTATTCTAGGCTCATTACCCTGGAGAGAGTGTATATCTCCACTTTTCTCCTTTGGTAGCTAAAACGCTCTGTCAACAATGAAGGTTATAAAGTGCCCTGGGTGTTGGTAAAGTTAAAAGACGAAAAAGTGGATTGTACACCTTATAAGAAAGGAATTCATTGGCATAGGATGATTGCTACTCAGATATAAAAAGAAAAGCACAGTCTATATGTTGGGTTAAATCTACTTAGGTAGTTTAGGAAAACATGATATCATGAAAACATTTAAAAATGCCAGTAAATTGACAAAAAGTGCTGATTTGAGGTAGTTCAAACTTATAATTACTTCCTGAAAAACTTTTATGATAAAAGCTGCATCTTAAAATTAAATTATACATGGTCAGATGAAGCAAAAAGGGATACGTATGATTTTCAGATAGATGTTAAGTGCCTATAAGAAAGCATGATGGCTTAAAAAATTTATCCCAAAGAAAATTGTTAATGGAATGTCACAAGGTGGTTTGAGCTATTATCTTCTATAAAACCCTTAGAGACTTACTGAGCAGTTGTGCTGACTTTAAATTTTATGTCCTCAACTAACCCTAGTACAGATTACATATGCATGATACAAAGTATCTTTTATTAAAAAAGCATACATGCCTCCCTGGAGTAGTGTCAAGAATTTTTAGGGAGCAGATTTGCAACTTATAAACAGTTAGTAATATGTAATCACAGCTGGGCTATTTTTGTGTTTGTGTGGGAAAGCAATAAACAGATATATAAATAAATGTAACTCATGCAATTTCCAATGTGAATCAAAATATTTTTTTAAAAATGATTTCAAGGGAAGGAATAAGATTTTGTGATTAAAATATAGTACTTTAAATAAAATTCAAACTGTTTTGAGATTTTTCAATGATCATTGTATTAAAACTCACTCACGTTTTGAGAAAAATTTAGCCAGGTATTCCTTACCTTTCAATCTTTTGTTTTCATATCCATAACTTGAGTTACTGGGTTCCTAGAGGGTCTGGAGTAAAAGAGAATGGGAAGTTCACCTCCCATCAACTCTGAACATCATTTCTTCCTAGGAGAGAAAAGACTAAGGAAAGAGAACTAGTATTTACCAAATCCATTCATCTTTACATTATTTTTCAAATCAAGAAAATCATTAGGCCATTAAAATCTGACTGTTAACTGTTGGCGCTCCATGAAAGCTCTTTTTACTAAAATCACTTCTGTTCTATGAAAGCAAGAATACCTCATAGTGTTTATCATACCCAGAATATCAAAAGAATGTAATTGTTGATTTCTTCTTGTTATGTTGCTTATGTTTAAATATTGTTCATCTCTCCTTTAAATGCTCTGTTCCCCTGTCATTATTGTTACAAGATTTCTATTCCTTTAGTGCACACTGTTCTTGGTCAGGTAACTTGGAAGAATGAATGAAGACCAGAAGAAGAGTGGTGGGCAGCAAAGTTTTTTGAGTGATAGTACAAAGCTCCTGGAGAGGGAGGAGACCCAAGAGGGTTGCCTTGGAGTTTCCAAGTTTGGGGGTTTTTTGAGCCATTTTGCAGAACTATCATAAGCAACCAAGATGTGCTGAGTCATGCCAATCAGGGTTTTGATCATGCGTGTGTCTTAGGTTAATGTTTATGTGCTGGTGGTCTCTTTTGCCTGAAACCTGGGGGACTATGTCTTAACTGCCTCTTGCTCAGGATAGTGACAAATGCTTTGTCGTTAATTGTCTTACTTTTAGGACATTTTTCAGAACTCATTTCTGCAAAGGCAGAAAAACAGAATGCTATTTTGGTCCTGTCTAAGCTGCAAAACAGGATGTTAGTGATGTTTTGTCTTAGCTGTTCTGACTTCATATTTTCTTGTTGGGGACACTGGCCCTGTCTACCTAACTGTCCCACTCCTAATATTATGATACACACACTCCTGTTACCCTCCTTTTCTACCTAATTTTAATTTTTTGCAGGTGCTTTCCCTCTGCCCACCCCATAAAATATACTAGATCCTGGTTGTTATTTATATGCTGAACTGAAAGTTACATCTAGGGAATAGATCAGAGTTTCAGCTCATTGACAGTTTCATATGGTAGCTCTTGGGATCTGTTTTAAAACCAGTTTTGTACTTTTTCCCTATCACTGTGCTGTTTGTGTCTGCTCTGTAGTTCAGCATATCTAATCCAAATATGGGATCCAGAGTTAAACTTGACTCTTCATCTTCCCCTATTCCTCTCCTATCCCTGAAATCCAATCTAACTTAAACCACCTTGATTTCGTAGCAGAGGAGATAGTTCTGCCTACCTCTCTGCTTACCCACTTAAGATAATTCTATCATTTCTCACTCCCCCCTGAGTAGGAGGATTTATAACTGACAGAAGAGAGTCTAAGATATCGATTGAAACCTATTCACTAATGGACACAGTCCCTGAGAATGATGAGAAATGACAGCCTCTGGTTTCTCTTCCTTTGTGTTAACATGATATACCCTGATTTGGGTTCCTAAACCATCCAGACAGCTAGGAGGTGGCTCAATTACACAATCTGGGTTTGGATTTAAGGGAATTTAGAACATATGTAAACCAAAATTGAACTCTCACTTTTCTTTCTCAATTCCGTGCCTCTTCTTATGTTCTCCTTTCCCCCCTCAGGACATGGCATGGCAAGTAATCCAGTTGTTCATGTGAATTTGACAATACTACTTTTGATTTCTGGCCTCCATCTTCTTTACTCATATTTAATGCAATGATGGACCTTACACTATAGAATATCGTCCCTAATACGTATCAAATCAATTAATTCCTTTCCTCCTTTCTTTCCACTTATTCTAGGTGGTCATTTTCTCCAATCTTTATAATTGTAATCCTCTTTCAATTGGTTTCTGAACTTCTACTCTAGCCCCCACTCCAACTCATTCTTCTGCAACATGGGAGTGAGGTTCATTAGCAGATGAAACAAAGACACACAACTGGTGAGAGTGGAAAGAAGAGAGATGAGGAGGCTAGATGAAAACATCAGTACTGCATAGGTTCCTTTTATTTCTGCTTGCAAACTGGCCAATACTTCCCCCCCCAATTATTCTCTTTTCCCCAAAATCTTTTATACACGGTGAGTAACAATCAGTATGTACGAACATTCTGACATTTCCTTGAAGCTGTGAGGTATTTTGTTGGACATTATGGAAAGATTCCAATCTGTAGTCCTACCTGTCTCGCTAGAAAATCACAGACGTCCAGTTTTCCAGTTTGCTGTATCTGTTGCATCACTCTCCTTCTCTGGACTACTGAACTGAAGTCACAAATAGAAAAAAAATATATGGAAATATAATCTCAAAAAATTCCAAAGGATTTAAATTATAGAGTGTTTTCTGACATGTTGTAGTTTTTACATATGAATAGAAAATATACTTAGAAAATTATTTTATGTTTGGGAATTTTTAATTTGAAATATGCCCTAAATAACCCATGGGGCAGGCACCAGAGTGGCTTAGTTGGTTAAGCATCTGCCTTTGCTTCAGGTCATGATCCTAGGCTCCCTGGATATGTCCCTGGAACAGCTCTCTACTCAGCAGGGAGTCTGCTTCTTTCTCACATTCTCTCTCTCAAATTAAATAAATAAAATCTCCAAAAAAAATAACAACCCATATGGCAATGAAATAACTATAATGGGAGTAGAAAATATTTGAGCTTGATTACAATAAAGACTTGCTGGATACTATATTAATTATATTTAATGTAATTTTTAACCTTGAATGTATTTATTAGAAAATAAACCTGAAAATGTAGTGAGCTAAGTATTTTGTTGTGTAATAACAATAATATAATCCAAACAACATGAACCTGCAAATTCCAATACTAACATTAGGAGAGAAATAAATAAAATAGGAAAAATTCAGTCAAGAGACTCAACAAGTCGATTTGGAAAGTTAATGAATTGGTAAACTTGGTAATGAATTGGTAAAATTGGTAAAAATTGGCAAGACCAACAATAAAAAAGAGTAAGGAACAGCTAATCACTACTTGAAATTCCGAGAAAATAGCTCCACAGATAATTAAAAAAAAAAAAAAGGAGATATTAGGTAAAACTTTATGCCAATAAATTAGAAACTGTCTTCCCAGATTTTATTTTACTTTATTCTTCTTTTTAGAGACACAGAGAGAGAGATAGGAGAGAGAGGTGGGGGAGGGGCAGAGGAAAAGAGAGAGAGAGAATTTTAAGCATGTTCCACACTCAACAGGAGCTGGAGGCAGAGCTCGATCCCTGAGCAGAAATCAAGAGTTGAACACTTAACTGACTCAGCCAGCTGGGAAACTCCATCTTCTCAGATTTTATTGAATTAAATCTGCCAAACTGATATAAGAGGTGGGAAACATAAATAATCCAGTTAGTATAAAAAAACCAAATTGATAATTTAAATATTTCCAAAAGAAAATGCAAGGCTTAAATGGCTTCACCGAGAATATGTAAACTGGACAATAAATCAAGAATTAATCCTCATCTTACACAAATTCCTCCAGAACTATTTGTGAATTAATCTTCTAGATAGCATAACCTTGATACCCAAACCAAAAACTGACAGCAAAATATATTGAAAAAAGAAAATTATAGGCCAACCTTTGGTGTTAACATAGATGCAAAAACCTTAACAAATTAGCTACCTTAACCTAACAGTTTACTCATAAAGAAAGATTATATCGTGACAAAGTTATTTTCATAAAAGAAATAAAATTGTAATTGAACTTAGAAAATCAATGCAGTTTTTCACATTAACAGATTAAATGAGAAAAGCGACATGATCTTCTCCAATAAAATTGTATTTGATGAAATTCAAAATCAAAAATTTATGATAAACTCTTTTTAACTAGGAATAAAGACTAGAATATATTGAATAATAGAAATAGAAAATTCCTTAGCCTTATAAAAGGTGACTATAGAAAACCTCAATTAACATCACACTTATTGAGGAAATACAGAATACATAAAGTTAAAAATCATGCTGCTACTTTTATTACTTATCCCATTAAAAGAAAGCAATTGGAAGTTATAAGGATTAGAAAGAGAGAATCAAAAAACCACACTTGCAAATAAAATGACTCTAAATATAGAAAATTCTAATTACTATACCAACTATCACAGTTAGTAAGAGAGCAAAATCCTGGAAACAAATTAGACATAATTCTTTATGTAATTAATCAAAATTAATACTTTTAGAAAGTAACTTAGACTAGTTGTCAAATATTAGGTACCTTGAAATAAATGTTATAAAATCTATGCAAGGCCTTTCTGTGAAAAACAGATGATAAATCATACTATGTTATACACCTGTTTGAAATTCTTCCATAGCTTCCTTTTACACTTATATACAAAATATAATTGTGATGAGAATCCTAAGGGTTCCTTCATATCTAATTCCCTCCATCTAACTTATTTCTCATTCAGTTCTTTCTCTTGATCACTTTACTCCAGCTACACTGATAATTTCTAATTCTCTAATTATGCCCAGCAAATTTCTCCCCTTGGACATCCATATTTATGCCATTTACTTGCCTGAAAAGATCCTTTCTGTGGCTATATCACCTTCTCATCTTTAGATATCAGCTGAAATGCTCCTTCTTTAAGCATTCTTCCTTGATTTCCCTTTCTGAAACAGGTAACCTCTGTTACATTGTTTTATCCTATAACAGCTTCTGTTCCTTCATAGAATGCAACCCAACTTGCATTCCTTTATTATTTATTATACTCTTTTTTAAAATTTTATTTATTTATTTATTATTTATATTATTTATATTTATATTTATTTATTATTTTCATTTATTTATTTATTTTTTATTTATTATACTCCTTTTTTATTATATTCCTTTATTCCTTTATTAATGTATTGTTGGTTGTACCTACTATTACAACATGATTTCCATTAAGAGAACCTCGGTGTTTTATGCACTGCTATCGTGTTTGAACCTAGTAAGCATTCAACAAATATTACGTAGAATAATTATGTGAGACTAAAGAATACTATACCCCAGGTTTGGGAGTGCTTTGTAAACACTAATAATAATAATGCTGTATTTCCCCCCATTTGGGCATTGTTTCTTCCATACAACTTCTTTAGAAATGCAGGGTATGATAATTCCTTCATCACTGTGTAATACCATGAAATTCCTAGAAAACTACACCTAAATCCACCACTAATTCTAACCAGATACTTACTGTTAAATTTGTTTACATTTTCAGAGTATTCCAAATCATCTGGAACTTATTTATCTTATAATTAGAAGTTTGTACCTCTAGACCATCTTCACCCAATTTCCCCAACCCTCACCACCACCAGCCTCAACAACCAATTTGATGTTTCTTTGAGTTTATTTGCTTAGAGTCCACATAGAAGTGGAACCGTACAGTTTATGTCTTTCTCTGTCTGAGTTATAAGACATAAACCATACAGTTTATAAGACATATAAGAGTTATAAGACACAACTGTATGTCTTATATGTACCATACAGTTTATGTCTTTCTAATGTCTGAGTTATTTCACTTAGTATGTATGCCCTCAAGGTCCTTCATTTTGTTGCAAATAGCAGAATATTTCCTTTCCTTCCTTTTTTTTAAATTAATGAATAGTATTTCATTTTATGTGTGTATGTATTTTCTTTATACATTCATCTGTCAATAAGCAATTAGGTCATTTCCACAGCATGGTTATTGGAAAGAATGCAGAAATGAACGTGGGGTTGCAGATACCTCTCAGGGATACTGATTTCATTTCCTTCAGCTATATACTGAGAAGTGGATTGTTGTGGAAACCCAGGTTTAAAGAATGATCTTGAATATACATTTGTTTGATAAAGATACTAACTTTGCTTGGGAAGTATGTTTATTTGGAGTGGCTGAAGGTATCTAATGCAATTGTAGAGGACATTGTGGAGGTACAAAATCTTATCTTCATTTGACTGATAGGTGCCAACACTATGTGCAATTCTAAAGTAGGTTTAGAAAAATGGATCCAGGAGGAGGAGTCAAGATGGCGGAGAAGTAGCAGGCTGAGACTGCTTCAGCTAGCCGGAGATCAGCTAGATAGCTTATCTAAAGATTGCAAACACCTGAAAATCCATTGGCAGATCGAAGAGAAGAAGAACAGCAAGTCTGGAAACAGAAAAACAACCACTTTCTGAAAGGTAGGACCAGCGGAGAAGTGAATCCAAAGCGACGGGAAGATAGACCCCGGGGGGAGGGGCCGGCTCCCGGCAAGCGGCGGAGCAACGGCACACAAAATCAGGACTTTTAAAAGTCTGTTCCGCTGAGGGACATCGCTCCAGAGGCTAAACCAGGGCAAAGCCCATGCGGGGTCAGTGTGGCCTCAGGTCCCGCAGGGTCACAGAAGGATCGGGGGTGTCTGAGTGTCGCAGACCTTGCGGGTATTGGAACGGGAAAGCCGGCTACAGAGACAGAGCCGACAGTAAGCTCACAGCTCGGTGTTACCTTGAACTGGTTGCAGGCTCGGTGAGCTCGGAGCGCGGCCGGAGGTCAGGCAGACGGGAGTAACTGGGCGCTGTTCTCTGAGGGCGCACTGAGGAGTGCGGCCCTGGGCTCTCGGCTCCTCCGGGCCGGAGACAAGGAGGCCGCCATTTGTATTCCCGTCTTCCGGAACTCTACGGAAAGCGCTCAGGGAACAAAAGCTCCTGAAAGCAAACCCGAGCGGATTACTCACCCCGGCCCCGGGTAAGGGCGGTGTCATTCCGCCTGGGGCAGAGACACTTGAGAATCACTACAACAGGCCCCTCCCCCAGAAGATCAACAAGAAATCCAGGCGAGACCAAGTTCACCTACCAAGGAGTGCGGTTTCAATACCAAGGAGAACAGCAGAATTCCAGAGGATGAGAAAGCCAAGCAAGGAACTCATGGCTTTTTCCCTGTGATTTTTTTTTAGTCTTGCAGTTAATTTAATTTTTTTCTTTTTCATTTTTTGTTTTTTTTTTTTTTCCTCGCCTTCGGGTAAATTTTTTTTTTTTTTAACTGTTACCTTTTTCTTTTTTAACGATTTTTTACTAGTTTATCTAATATATATATTTTTTCTTTTTTACATTTTTCTTAGGTGTTTTCCTTTTTTTTTTTAATTCTTTTCTTTTCTTTTTCTTTTTTTTTCTTTTTTTCTTTTTCTTTTTTCTTTTTTTTCTTTCT
Source organism: Mustela erminea (assembly GCF_009829155.1). Lineage (NCBI taxonomy): Eukaryota > Metazoa > Chordata > Mammalia > Carnivora > Mustelidae > Mustela > Mustela erminea. The sequence goes on along the minus strand of NC_045623.1, from coordinate 49,999,722 downwards.
TCCTTTTTGAACCTCTTTTTATCCCCTTTCTCCCCCCTCAGGATTTTGGATCTCTTCTAATTTGGTTAAAGCATTTTTTCCTGGGGTTGTTGCCACCCTTTTAGTATTTTACTTGCCCCTTCATATACTCTTATCTGGACAAAATGACAAGACGGAAAAATTCAACACAAAAAAAAGAACAAGAGGCAGTACCGAAGGCTAGGGACCTAATCAATACAGACATTGGTAATATGTCAGATCTAGAGTTCAGAATGACAATTCTCAAGGTTCTAGCCGGGCTCGAAAAAGGCATGGAAGATATTAGAGAAACCCTCTCAAGAGATATAAAAGCCCTTTCTGAGGGCGCCTGGGTGGCTCAGTGGGTTAAGCCGCTGCCTTCGGCTCAGGTCATGATCTCAGGGTCCTGGGATCGAGTCCCGCATCGGGTTCACTGCTCAGCAGGGAGCCTGCTTCCTCCTCTCTCTCTCTCTGCCTGCCTCTCTGCCTACTTGTGATCTCTCTCTGTCAAATAAATAAATAAAATCTTTAAAAAAAAAAAAAAAGCCCTTTCTGGAGAAATAAAAGAACTAAAATCTAACGAAGTTGAAATCAAAAAAGCTATTAATGAGGTGCAATCAAAAATGGAGGCTCTCACTGCTAGGATAAATGAGGCAGAAGAAAGAATTAGTGATATAGAAGACCAAATGACAGAGAATAAAGAAGCTGAGCAAAAGAGGGACAAACAGCTACTGGACCACGAGGGGAGAATTCAAGAGATAAGTGACACCATAAGACGAAACAACATTAGAATAATTGGGATTCCAGAAGAAGAAGAAAGAGAGAGGGGAGCAGAAGGTATACTGGAGAGAATTATTGGGGAGAATTTCCCCAATATGGCAAAGGGAACTAGCATCAAAATTCAGGAGGTTCAGAGAACGCCCCTCAAAATCAATCAGAATAGGCCCACACCCAGTCACCTAATAGTAAAATTTACAAGTCTCAGTGACAAAGAGAAAATCCTGAAAGCAGCCCGGGAAAAGAAGTCTGTAACATACAATGGTAAAAATATTAGATTGGCAGCTGACTTATCCACAGAGACCTGGCAGGCCAGAAAGAGCTGGCATGATATTTTCAGAGCACTAAACGAGAAAAACATGCAGCCAAGAATACTATATCCAGCTAGGCTATCATTGAAAATAGAAGGAGAGATTAAAAGCTTCCAGGACAAACAAAAACTGAAAGAATTTGCAAATACCAAACCAGCTCTACAGGAAATATTGAAAGGGGTCCTCTAAGCAAAGAGAGAGCCTACAAGTGGTAGATCAGAAAGGAACAGAGACCATATACAGTAACAGTCACCTTACAGGCAATACAATGGCACTAAATTCATATCTCTCAATAGTTACCCTGAATGTTAATGGGCTAAATGCCCCTGTCAAAAGACACAGGGTATCAGAATGGATAAAAAAACAAAACCCATCTATATGTTGCCTCCAAGAAACTCATTTTAAGCCCGAAGACACCTCCAGATTTAAAGTGAGGGGGTGGAAAAGAATTTACCATGCTAATGGACATCAGAAGAAAGCAGGAGTGGCAATCCTTATATCAGATCAATTAGATTTTAAGCCAAAGACTATAATAAGAGATGAGGAAGGACACTATATCATACTCAAAGGGTCTGTCCAACAAGAAGATTTAACAATTTTAAATATCTATGCCCCCAACGTGGGAGCAGCCAGCTATATAAACCAATTAATAACAAAATCAAAGAAACACATCAACAATAATACAATAATAGTAGGGGACTTTAACACTCCCCTCACTGAAATGGACAGATCATCCAAGCAAAAGATCAGCAAGGAAATAAAGGCCTTAAACGACACACTGGACCAGATGGACATCACAGATATATTCAGAATATTTCATCCCAAAGCAACAGAATACACATTCTTCTCTAGTGCACATGGAACATTCTCCAGATAGATCACATCCTCGGTCCTAAATCAGGACTCAACCGGTATCAAAAGATTGGGATCATTCCCTGCATATTTTCAGACCACAATGCTCTAAAGCTAGAACTCAACCACAAAAGGAAGTTTGGAAAGAACCCAAATACATGGAGACTAAACAGCATCCTTTTAAAGAATGAATGGGTCAACCAGGAAATTAAAGAATTGAAAAAAATTATGGAAACAAATGATGATGAAAATACAACGGTTCAAAATCTGTGGGACACAACAAAGGCAGTCCTGAGAGGAAAATATATAGCGGTTCAAGCCTTTCTCAAGAAACAAGAAAGGTCTCAGGTACACAACCTAACCCTACACCTAAAGGAGCTGGAGAAAGAACAAGAAAGAAACCCTAAGCCCAACAGGAGGAGAGAAATCATAAAGATCAGAGCAGAAATCAATGAAATAGAAACCAAAAAAACAATAGAACAAATCAACAAAACTAGGAGCTGGTTCTTTGAAAGAATTAATAAAATTGATAAACCCCTGGCCCGACTTATCAAAAAGAAAAGAGAAAGGACCCAAATAAATAAAATCATGAATGAAAGAGGAGAGATCACAACTAACACCAAAGAAATACAAACTATTATAAGAACATACTATGAGCAACTCTACGCCAATAAATTTGACAATCTGGAAGAAATGGATGCATTCCTAGAAACATATAAACTACCACAACTGAACCAGGAAGAAATAGAAAGCCTGAACAGACCCATAACCAGTAAGGAGATTGAAACAGGGCGCCTGGGTGGCTCAGTGGGTTAAGCCGCTGCCTTCGGCTCAGGTCATGATCTCAGGGTCCTGGGATCGAGTCCCGCATCGGGCTCTCTGCTCGGCGGGGAGCCTGCTTCCTCCTCTCTCTCTCTCTGCCTGCCTCTCTGCCTACTTGTGATCTCTCTCTGTCAAATAAATAAATAAAATCTTTAAAAAAAAAAAAAAATCTCCAAACAAACAATAGCCCAGGGCCAGACGGCTTCCCGGGGGAATTCTACCAAACATTTAAAGAAGAACTAATTCCTATTCTCCTGAAACTGTTCCAAAAAATAGAAATGGAAGGAAAACTTCCAAACTCATTTTATGAGGCCAGCATCACCTTGATCCCAAAACCAGACAAGGATCCCACCAAAAAAGAGAGCTATAGACCGATATCCTTGATGAACACAGATGCAAAAATACTCAACAAAATACTAGCCAATAGGATTCAAGAGTACATTATAAGGATTATTCACCAAGACCAAGTGGGATTTATTCCAGGGCTGCAAGGTTGGTTCAACATCCGCAAATCAGTCAATGTGATACAACACATCAATAAAAGAAAGAACAAGAACCATATGATACTCTCAATAGATGCTGAAAAAGCATTTGACAAAGTACAGCATCCCTTCCTGATCAAAACTCTTCAAAGTGTAGGGATAGAGGGCACATACCTCAATATCATCAAAGCCATCTATGAAAAACCCACCGCAAATATCATTCTCAATGGAGAAAACCTGAAAGCTTTTCCGCTAAGGTCAGGAACACGGCAGGGATGTCCATTATCACCACTGCTATTCAACATAGTACTAGAGGTCCTAGCGTCAGCAATCAGACAACAAAAGGAAATTAAAGGCATCCAAATTGGCAAAGAAGAAGTCAAATTATCACTCTTCGCAGATGATATGATACTATATGTGGAAAACCCAAAAGACTCCACTCCAAAACTGCTAGAACTTATACAGGAATTCAGTAAAGTGTCAGGATATAAAATCAATGCACAGAAATCAGTTGCATTTCTCTACACCAACAGCAAGACAGAAGAAAGAGAAATTAAGGAGTCAATCCCATTTACAATTGCACACCAAACCATAAGATACCTAGGAATAAACCTAACCAAAGAGGCACAGAATCTATACTCAGAAAATTATAAAGTACTAATGAAAGAAATTGAGGAAGACACAAAGAAATGGAAAAATGTTCCATGCTCCTGGATTGGAAGAATAAATATTGTGAAAATGTCTATGCTACCTAAAGCAATCTACACATTTAATGCAATTCCTATCAAAGTACCATCCATCTTTTTCAAAGAAATGGAACAAATAATCCTAAAATTTATATGGAACCAGAAAAGACCTCGAATAGCCAAAGGGATATTGAAAAAGAAAGCCAACGTTGGTGGCATCACAATTCCGGACTTCAAGCTCTATTACAAAGCTGTCGTCATCAAGACAGCATGGTACTGGCACAAAAACAGACACATAGATCAATGGAACAGAATAGAGAGCCCAGAAATAGACCCTCAACTCTATGGTCAACTAATCTTCGACAAAGCAGGAAAGAATGTCCAATGGCAAAAAGACAGCCTCTTCAATAAATGGTGCTGGGAAAATTGGACAGCCACATGCAGAAAAATGAAATTGGACCATTTCCTTACACCACACACAAAAATAGACTCAAAATGGATGAAGGACCTCAATGTGCGAAAGGAATCCATCAAAATCCTTGAGGAGAACACAGGCAGCAACCTCTTTGACCTCTGCCGCAGCAACATCTTCCTAGGAACAACACAAAAGGCAAGGGAAGCAAGGCCAAAAATGAACTATTGGGATTTCATCAAGATCAAAAGCTTTTGCACAGCAAAGGAAACAGTTAACAAAATCAAAAGACAACTGACAGAATGGGAGAAGATATTTGCAAATGACATATCAGATAAAGGACTAGTGTCCAGAATCTATAAAGAACTTAGCAAACTCAACACCCAAAGAACAAATAATCCAATCAAGAAATGGGCAGGGGACATGAACAGACATTTCTGCAAAGAAGACATCCAGATGGCCAACAAACACATGAAAAAGTGCTCCATATCACTCGGCATCAGGGAAATACAAATCAAAACCACAATGAGATATCACCTCACACCAGTCAGAATGGCTAAAATCAACAAGTCAGGAAATGACAGATGCTGGCGAGGATGCGGAGAAAGGGGAACCCTCCTACACTGTTGGTGGGAATGCAAGCTGGTGCAACCACTCTGGAAAAGAGCATGGAGGTTCCTCAAAATGTTGAAAATAGAACTGCCCTATGACCCAGCAATTGCACTATTGGGTATTTACCCTAAAGATACAAACATAGTGATCCAAAGGGGCACATGCACCCGAATGTTTATAGCAGCAATGTCCACAATAGCCAAACTATGGAAAGAACCTAGATGTCCATCAACAGATGAATGGATCAAGAAGAAGTGGTATATATACACAATGGAATACTATGCAGCCATCAAAAGAAATGAAATCCTGCCATTTGCGACAATATGGATGGAACTAGAGCATATCATGCTTAGCGAAATAAGTCAAGCAGAGAAAGACAACTATCATATGATCTCCCTGATATGAGGAAGTGGTGATGCAACATGGGGGCTTAAGTGGGTAGGAGAAGAATAAATGAAACAAGATGGGATTGGGAGGGAGTCAAACCATAAGTGACTTTTAATCTCACAAAACAAACTGAGGGTTGCTGGGGGGAGGGGGTTTGGGAGAAGGGGGTGGGATTATGGACATTGGGGAGGGTATGTGCTTTGGTGAATGCTGTGAAGTGTGTAAACCTGGTGATTCACAGACCTGTACCCCTGGGTATAGAGTATTATGCCTCCATCAGAAAGGATGAATACCCAACTTTTGTAGCAACATGGACGGGACTGGAAGAGATTATGCTGAGTGAAATAAGTCAAGCAGAGAGAGTCAATTATCATATGGTTTCACTTATTTGTGGAGCATAACAAATAGCATGGAGGACATGGGGACTTAGAGTGGAGAAGGGAGTTGGGGGAAATTGGAAGGGGAAGTGAACCATGAGAGACTATGGACTCTGAAAAACAATCTGAGGGTTTTGAAGGGACAGGGGGTGGGAGGTTGGGGTACCAGGTGGTGGGTATTATAGAGGGCACGGATTGCATGGAGCACGGGGTGTGGTGCAAAAATAATGAATACTGTTATGCTGGAAATAAAAAAAAAAAAATGTAAGAAAAAAAAAAAAGAAAAATGGATCCAACAGAAACGGCCCAGTCCCACATGTAGTTTACAAAGATATTTTCAAGTCTACAGGTGGGTTGACACATCTGGAGATTGTAGAATTTCCCTAACCTGAAGCTGGTATTATCACCAAATTGTGGTTTTACCACACACAACTCCAGCCAACCTCTTGGCCTTACTTTATAAATCATGAACAACCATGAGAATATCAGCTAAGCATCAGCTACATTTCCTGTAAACAGTTGAGGATAAATTATAGGCAAGGTGCTATCATTTGTTCATCTCTTGCTGATCCTAGAAATGTGCCCAATATCACCCCAGTTGGGCCTAATTCACAGAGCCTACACACATTTAAGACTATTTCATGAAGATATTTTTACAAATAAATTCTTTCTGTGCTCGGAAACTTATTTTGAACCTTTATCTAAATAAAAGTATTCCTCACTGTATCTTAGAAGTCAACAGCTAGGAGAAAGTAGTTAATTTGGAAGTCACTTTGACTTTATAAAAATTTTTAAACATATTTTATTTATTTATTTTAGAGAGAAAGAGTGTTCTCATAAGCAGGAAGAGGGGCAGAGGAAGACAGAGAATCTCAAGCGGACTCTGTGCTGAGCATGGGGCCCTACCCAGGGTTCAATCTCAGAGCCCTGAAATCATGACCTGAATGGAAATTAGGAGTTGAATGCTCATCAGACTGACTTAAAAAATGTAGCAGGTACATTATTTTACAAATGCATATTATATCAATTCTGAATAAAAATGGACTAAAAGAGGTTTTTATCAATCCTGCTTTAACTTAGAAATCTCTGCATGTACTCAAACACTATTTTACAAGTATTTAATGTTAAGTGAATGCTAGAATCAAAACAAAGCCTAAACTGAAACTGTAAAGTGCAATCTGAAGTCCAAAATATTTATTATTAAAAAGATCTTTACAGGGCATCTAGGTGGCTCAGTCGGATAAGCTTCTGCCTTTGACTCAGGTCATGATCTCAGGGTCCTGGGATCAAGCCCTGCATTGGTTTCCCTTTTCAGTGGGGAATCTGCTTCTCCCTCTTCCTCTGCCCCTTCCCACCGCTCGTGCTTTCTCTCTCTCTCAAATAAATAAAATCTTTAAAAAAGTATATAGAAAAACACAAAAAAATTTTTAAACTTATCTAAGGAAACCAGCTGATGAACATAGTGAACTAAACCTGTAGGTGGATGGGTAGCATCCCATGAGCATAACAGGAACTTGGATAACTGTCATCTTTATTTCCATCTTTGGAAAAATAATTTGGTCATTTCATCAGTATCATTAAAAAGTAACCCCATCTGGGGGCCTGGGTGGCTCAATGGTTTAAAGCCTCTGCCTTTGGCTCAGGTCATGATCCCGGGTCCTGGGATCGAGCCCCTCATCGGGCTCTCTGCTCAGCAGGGAGCCTGCTTCCTCCTATCTCTCTGCCTGCTTCTCTGCCTACTTGTGATCTCTGTCTGTCAAATAAATAAATAAAATCTTAAAAAAAAAAAGTAACCCCATCAGTTCTACTATAGCCAATACAAAGAATATTTATACATTTTGGCCGTAGGAAACTATCGTGGCTAAAATTTGCTTTAGACAGGCAGGACTTCTCTTTCAAGGATTCTACACATTAGGAATATACTTACTTGGTATATACTGAGTGACAAATTGCTAAGCGGCTTGAGTATGATCTCCATTCACCAACCCAAGTATTACTAAAACTATTATTGTGATCGTGTGTAGGAAGTTCATACTAATAAAGGAAATGGAGGGATTTTAATTATCCTGGGATGAAAGATACCAAAAAGTGCTATTTCTTTAGCCATTTGAGAAAGCGAGGCAAAATGGAGAGGATGAAGGATAGAAGCTTTAGCCTAATTATGTGAGAAATTGTGGTCTGGTAGTTCGTGTGTAAAGTTATATGCAACATGAGTAAACGCATTGAAACAAGCATAGTGTTTAATAGAGATGAAATGCCTTATTTTCCCTATTTTCACTGAGAGATTGTGGGACTAAAATTCCATGATTTTTTTTCTAGCTCAGAATATTATTGTTGTTATACAAATTTGCCTGATAAAAAAGAAAAATGATTACAAAACACCTGTTTTTTGCCCCAGAGCATAGGAGAACTTTAAATGTTTGCAATTAAATATATTTCTTCCTTTCGATTTCACAGCTAAAGAGTGCCATCAGTATTTAGTGGTGTGTTTTTATCAGGCACATTTTTTTATAAGAATAAATAGTTAAAATGCTCTACATTTACAAGGACATTTTCACATACAGATATATTTATATCAACATATATTTATATCACTAGTTCCAACTCTGTAAATGCCTAAATTTCACAGATGTCTACAAAGTCTTTGTTTCCTCTACTCACACACATCTGTATTTAATATTAAAGCCATGAGAATTAATATATAATCTACTTTCCAGGATATGTTGTTGCTACATAAGCATTTTAAAAATGCATGCTGAACTATTACTGCCTGTCATTTGATGGGAAAGATTCCTTTCACTCTAAATAAATAAGCTTATTTAGGTAGAGAATTATTATTTTTTCTATTCATTTAGATTTCAGCTGGAAAGGACTATACATAAACACATGACTGTTTGCTCCCGAAGCTCACTGTCATATTATAATTCCAAAGATATTTTTTTCTCCCTGATGGATTAGTCCAGATGTGTCCCAAACCTGTCACAAATCAGAAAAAGGTTAAAGATCATAAATTTCTATGTTGGACCCTCTGTCAAGTCATGTTTACTGTCACCAAAAGGTTAGGCTAGAGAAGAAAAGAATGAGGTTGATGAATAGTGCAGAATGTGTGTCGGTGCAATGAAAGAGATGGTGTGTACTTGTTTTCGGCAGTGATAAGTCGTCTAGATTTTGTCCTGTCACTCTTAGTTTTTCAAAAGCACATTGCTTTTAGGTCTGGATCCTGAACACGCCTTAAGGCACTGGGACCTGAGAAACAAATAATTCATTAATATGTCTCCTGCCAGGTCTTTGAAGATGGGGGTCTTTCCCTTTGTTGATATGCGTGCCTCACATCACTGCATATTACCACTTCCAAACCTTTTGAGGGAACAGCTGTAATTATGCTGGTCTCTCTTACAGGGGATGGTAGTAAGGAAAACCAGAAACAGTAACATTTATTATATTATTATTCATATGTAAATGTGTTCCAATATAGAGGACTTTAAAATACAAACCCAAATAAACTTAACCATTCATCTTCTCATACATTAGTTGAGAGCTTTCGCAAAACATAAAGATAAAAATACCTACAATATGAGGACACATTTTTGTTCTACCGTTGTATGTACAGAGTGAAATGGTGGATTTCAGGGCCTCTGACTGAGCTGAACCCCATCCTCATGCTGGAAAAGAAGCAGAATTGTGATGCCTATACTCTAAACAGCCTTAAGTCCATTTTAGACTGTCTCAAAAGAGTTACAGGTGATTTGGGCCATGATAAAAGTTAATTTTTCCAGGCCATTCCAAGTGATTTTTAAGTCTGTCTGAGTGACTTACAAATATAGCAGCTAGTAGCACAGTGTCGTTAGGCCCGCAAGCTTCGTCCTCCTACCTTCTAAAGAAATGTGGTTTCCTTTCAAGTGTCTGTCCTTGACTGCATTTTGGTATGTCAAAGGCTGTTCTTATGTCAAATATCATTTTATAGATAATACTGACTCTTTTCTACTTAAGCTTTAACCTTTCTCTTGAATTCACTAGATTGTATACTGTACAAAAAGGCATTTTATTCACCAAAGCACAGTCCCTAGCACAGTTCCAGGGGTAATAGAGCCTTTGAGTGGGGAACTGAAGTTGAAAAGAAAAAAAAATAAGAGAAAATCCCATCTTAGAACTGGAGGGTAATTTGAGCAGAACAGGGATTTGGGCTGACTGGGATTATAAACAGAACCTCTCCTTAGCTATCAGGAATCAGGAAGACACGAGTGGAACAACAGGGCCTTGAAAAGGTACAGCTGGTGGGAACAGTGTGGGGGTATCCTGTGCCATCCAATCTTAGGACCAGAGAAGACAACAACTAATTTACAGAGTTTCTGGGGGAAAAAAAGAAAGTAGATTTAATGCTGAATGGCCACTTTCTTTACCTGTAGGAGAGGAATGGCACTCTAAAGGAATTGAATTAACTTGGGAAATTTAAAGATACTACCATGTACTCTAGCAAAGATTTTAATACTAGTCTATTTGACTCCAACATCAATTCAATTTCTTATAATATAACTAGTACTCAAACTACAGTCCTCAGACTAGCACTACCAACATCATTTAGGGTATTATAAGAAACACAAATTTTCAGACCTCACCACAGACCTACTGATCAGAAAATATAAGGGTGCAACTCAGGAATCTGTTTTTTTAACAAGCTTTCCTGGTGACCTGGATGGATGTTCATGTTTGAGAATACTTGCTCTCTACCAACCCTAATCATGAATAAACAAACACATAGCAGAATCAGACCTATCAATACCAAGAACAAACTGATGGCTTATGGAGGGAGGGAGGTGCATATGTGAGGAGCAGTATTAAGAAAAGCATAAAAGGAAGTGGGAGATACGAGCCACCTGTAATAGAATGAGTAAGTCATAGGAATAAAAGGCACAACATAGGGAATATAGTCAATGGTATTTTAGTCGTGCTATATGTTGACAGATTGTACCTACACTTGTGGGGAACATACATATTATGGTCATTCAAAGGAAGAAAATATAAACTAATACTTTTAAAAATAACTGCCATTGATTGAGGGTTGACTGTGTCAGTTATATCTGGGAAATAATATAGTCTCATTCAATGGATGATGAAACTGAAGTGCAGTGACAAGATATAATTGCCTAAAATTATTTAACTGGTAAATAGGTAGAACTAGAATTTTTATTCTTTGTTTCATATTGAAATGGGCTTAGGTAGGATCTAACATCAGATCAGAGCACAATTTAAATATCTTTCCTGTATGGATAGTTTAGGGTTACACCCAAAAGATAATTTTTTTTTTTTTTTTTTACTTCTCCTCCCTCTTGATTTTGCTTAATCTGAAGCAATGTTTGACTTCAGAACTAAGGATTAACGGCAAATTATACTGCTTCTGGCATTACCAACTGATATGGAAAGAGCCCAAATGTCCATTGACTGATGAATGGATAAAGAAGATGTGGTACACACACAATGAAATCTTACTCAGCTATCAAAAAGAATGAAATCTTGCCATTTGTGACAATGTGGATGGAGCTGGAGTATATCATGCTAAATGAAATAAGTCAGAGAAAGACAAATACCATTTGATTTCACTCCTGTGTGTAATTTAAGAAACAAAACAGATGAACATAGGGGAGGGGGAAAAAAGAGAAAGAGGAAAGCAAACCATAAGATACTCTTAACTACAGAGAACACATTGAGGATTGATAGAGAGAGGTGAGTGGGGAATGGGTGAAATGTATTAAGGTGGTCACCTGTTCTGATGAGCACTGGGTTTTATATGTAAGTGATGAGTCACTAAATTCTATACCTCAAACAAATTTTACCATTTTTATGAACTGACTAGAATTTAAATAAAAACTAGAAATTAAAACAAAATCGATTATTTAAAAAATTATACTGCTTCTGGCTCAAAAGAATTTGAAAAATCTTTGTGAACAACCTGGTATTTGAAAATAAATTTTTTTTTCTAAATTAGACCTTCCAAATTTCAGCTAAGTGTTCTTTCATAATTTTCAGATTATTTCATCCAAATAAAAGATTCTTAAAAAAAAAAAAACAACAAAACAAACAAACAAAAAACCAGCCTGAACAACCAAGCAGATTTAGGGTCAAATAAGGTAAAAAATTAATATTATAAATCAGATTATGGGGGCGCGTGGGTGGCTCAGTGGGTTAAAGCCTCTGCCTTCGGCTCAGGTCATGATCTCAGGGTCCTGAGATTGAGCCCCTCATCGGGCTCAAAAGGGAGCCTGCTTCCTCCTCTCTCTCTCTCTCTGCCTGATTCTCTGCCTACTTGTGATCTCTGCCTGTCAAATAAATAAAATCTTTTTAAAACATCAGATTATGAGTAAGTTTTGTTATTACTAATTCTAAAATGCCATTTAGAAGAAATCTATGACTTTCTAAAGGATGGATTCATTTAAAAAAATAATACTAGTTTAATTTGCACTATTTATTTCACACGTAAGTCCAAGGTAGTTTATAACTACCTTGTAACTACATGTCTGTTAGATAATATTTTAAAATATTTGTCATTTAAAGTTTCCCTTCCCTACATCAAACCAAAAATATTTTTAGTTATTCTTTGTAGGCTCTACTATTTAGATACAATCTAACCTATCAGGATTTAATTGTAACAAAATTTTAAGCTATTTTTTAATTTAGAAATTGCTAGTTCACTTAAAAAATTTTTGAGAGTAGATAAAGCAATGGGATAATAAATACTGCATAATTTCTACATATAGGTTTATAAAATGAATTATAATAGATGCATCCACTTCATGCCTAAGAAACTTATAATAATTGAGATGTATTGTGGGTTTAGAAAAAGTTCTGAATCTGGAACATTTCCCATATTGTATTTTTGAGTCTGATTTCCTTGAAATATTTTCTTCTGACATATGAGTCTTATTTCCTACTTGGTCACATGTCTTTACTTCCTAATATTTCATGAAAAGAATTGTTCTTTAGTAATAAAGTTTTCAATATGCCAGCTCTGGTTGTGTAATATTGCTGCCCTCTATTTCTCTAATTTAGGCATTCTCTTTTGCTCTTTTTTCTTTCTGATCCTCTGACTAGATAACATAAAAAGACCTGTCTTTAAATTCACATATTCTTTCTTCTGCTTGATCAAGTCTGCTAATAAAGCTCTCTATTGATGTTTCAGTTTAGTTGTTATATTCTTTAGCTCTTTAATTATGTTTGGTACTTTTTTAATAATTTCTAACTCATTTTGATCTCTCATTTTGTGCATGTATGATTTTCCTGATTTTGTCTTGTCTTCTAACTGTGCTTTCTTATAGTTCATGAAGCTTCATTAATATAATTATTTTGAATTCTTTGTCAGGTAGTTTATAGTTTCTTTAGGGTTGATAACTCTTGATATATATATTTTTTCCCCTTGGTAGGGTTATATTTCACTGATTCTTCATGTTTCTTGTAGCTATGTGTTGGTGTCTGTGCATCTGAAGAAAGAACCTCCTCTCTATTGTCTGGCTTTGGCAGGGAAAGACTTCTACCAATTAGCCTAACTAGAGATTCTAGAAGACTCTCAAAAAAGATTTTTTTTAAAGAATAAGCATGTTCTACATCTATCCCTACCTTCTGAGGGATAATTCTCAGGATTATACATTTTCTCCAAATCACACAGAGCCATGCTTAAGGCTAAGAGCCATCTGCCCTTTTTCCTTGGACAGGTCACTGGAATGTTGCATGTAAGCCCCATCTCTCTCTCTCTCTCTCTCTCTCTCTCTTTCCTGAAGGAGAAAATTCCGTATTGTGCATCTTCTCTATTTCCCAGGAAGCTGAGCCAGCTGTTGAGTACCTTGATAACTCCAGAGGTCCACAGGCATTCTACTTGAGTGTTTCCTCCATTAGATTGTATTACTGGTGTTATACTGATGTATAATATGATAAGAAAAGTCTTCAAAAACCATTCTTGGACTGTTTTCATATGTTCAGCACATGGCCTTCCTTTTTTGTATTATTAAATGTCCTCAAACATAAATAGCTGAAGATCTATTTAATCACCTCATGTCACAACAGCATATGAGTAATCAATAAACTTAATCAATAAATAAACTATTACTCCTTATTTATTTGAGATACCATATATCCATTTCATAATATTATAGGACTTCAGTTATAGGACATATTTTAGTTGATTTTCCATTTTAACAGATCAGTATTTATATATTCCTGTCTTTCCAAAGTCATGTTTCAAATGGTTCTTCATTTATTATCAGTATATAAATATTTCATTGCTAAAATGATGACCTAGTCTATATATTTCTTGGAATCACCATATTCAAAGTGAGAGTGCATATATATATATATATATATATATATATATATATATATATTTTTTTTTTTTTTTTACATTAAGATACAATTTAAAAATCGTGGAGGAAAGCTCATTCTTGAGGATGATACTACCATAGCATCATCATTTTGTATCATTTTCTACATTTGGCTATATCATATATCTAAAGAAAATAATCATTCTCAAAGGAGTAAATCAAGCTGGTTCAGCTATTCAGAGTTATACCAGAATTAGCATTCATATGATTCTACTGGGAAATTGGAACACTATGGTGAGTTACAGCTGCTTCTCCTTTCTCTTCAGAGTACAGTAGACAATAAACTCCACAAAATATTGTGGCTTTTTAAAAAATGACCCTGGGTTTTGTAAATACTCAGGTCTAGAATCAAATCCTAGTTTCAACATTTATTGGCTAGAGAAACTTCAGTAAGTTACTCAGCTTCTCTGGATTTTATTTTCCCACTTCTCAAAATTTCAAGTTTTTGAAACATTCCATTGCGATAACAAGTTAATGATGACTTATAAACTGCAGTTTCTCACAATTCCCCCTATTCCTATGGCCTCCAGGAGATGATCCAGGAACTCTGGAGAGTGATATCTTAAGGGTTATAGTTCTGGAATCAGAATGCCCACATCTGAATTCGAGGTTCCAGGCTTGCTGGCCTTGTGATTCTGTGTTTTCCTCCTAGGACTGTACAAGAGTGAAGGGAAAAACATGCAGAGTGAGGTACTTAGTTCAAAACTGACACATAGAACCATTTATTCGATATTATCTATTGTCACCTTGCATTCTTTATGTCTGCTCTGAAATGTTCCACCTGTTACATGGCTTGGGGGAATAGCTGTTGTTGCTCTGTTTTTATCAATCTTGATTCCCAAAAGCACTCCATGAGAGAATATAAGCAAGAGGAGCTGTGGGCAGAGGGAGAAGCAGGCTCTCTGCTGAGCAAGGAGCCCAATGTAGGACTCAATCCCAGGACCTTGGGATCATGACCTGAGCCAAAGGCAGATGTTTAAACAACTGGGCCACACAGGTATCCCCACAGAGTTATTTAACAAGTTCCTTTATGTGGGCTCTGGAGTGGGAAGGCTAGGGTTTGAAAGCTGGTACCATATTAATTAATTTCATGACACTGAATAAGATATTTACCTTCTCTGGGCTTCATGTCTCCATCTGCTAAGTTTAGATAATAGTAGCATCTACCTCTAAAGATTGTTTTAAAAATGAAGTGAGGAAATGCAAATCTCCTTACACAGAGCCCGGCATACGGGGCTCAACCACATTAGCTATTAAAAGTTTTAGTTTTATTATTAAATAATTTTATTATTAGCCCCCACGTTCCTCCTTCTCCTCCTATCACTGCTGTCTCCACTACTACTTGCCAGCACTCTACTAGAGGCTGAGATTACACTTACAGAAACCAAAAAAAAAATAGTATTAAAAAAAATCATTGTCTTTGTCCTTATGAAATGCACATTCTGTCAGTAAACAAAGAAAAAAATTAAGAGCAGGTTTATAATTTTTGATAATTGAAAGACAAACACTTAGGTGGAAAATTGAGAATGACTGGAGGAGGCCAACTTAGGATGTTTGGGAAGACCCCCTGCACCTTTTGTGGAAGTTGCATTTAAGTCAAGACCCAAAGAGAAGCTAATAAATATGAAAAACAGAAGAGCCTAGTTGTATAAGGTAGTGAAAACATATTGAGTAGGTGGGATGAGAGATGGAGTGTTAGATCCCAGACAATGCAGAGCTTACATGTAGGGAAAAAGTTGGATTTCATTTGAAGAGTTTATTTGAAATATTTGTCCTTATTCTTAAAAGGATTGTGTCTGTTGCTGATGTTATAGATTTTGCTCTTCTTTTTTATAGTCTTTAAACCCACTAGAATGTTTATGAGGCATTCCGCTATGCTGAACATGTACAAAATAGATACCTGCCATGAAAAAAAAATAAATACGCGAAGTATGAAATAAACAATGTTAAAAGTCTTCAAATTATGCATCAGTTAAGATTTTTAATTTACTAAAGCTGTTTTCTTAATTCTGTAGGCTTTGTTCACAGATGGCAATATTTAAATCATGGAGTTAACATAAAGTGATAAAAGAAAAAGATCTTGGTGGTGTGATGTATCCAGTAAACCAGAACTGTGCAAATTCACCAATTAAATTTGACAACTCCTTAAAAGATTTAATCCCACAGATGCAATATGACAATCCCAAAGTGGGAACAGTACATGAAATACCACATCCTGCTCATTCACTTAGCTGTTCTTTGTTAAGGCTGCACAATCAGAATTGCATTTATGAAGTAGATGCTGGAAAATTCAGTTAGTACACAGACACCATATGCAAAACCTCGTCTTTGTCACTTGGAGGATGCAAATGAAAATCTTTGAATCTTAAATACTTCCTATTGGACTGATTTCATTTCTTCATGCCATTTTCTTGTTCACGCTAAAATGTTAACGGCAATGAGATTCGAACCCCTCCAAATGATTTAGCAATTTTTTTTATGTTTTTTTTTTTCCTAGAAATAATTTCCTAAAATGAAATGAAAAGAAAAAGCCCATAATTGTGTTTTGCTGTTCCTGGACAATAATCTCTGTATTTGAAAAGCTCTTTAATTTAGTCCTAGGGTTTAAATTAAACTTTCTAATAGCAGTGGTTTTACATTCTTTTCAGGTAGACAAGTTGTTCGGTGCTGTGATTAATTGGGCAAGCCTGATTCCTTATATTTAGAGCCGACTTGTAAGTGGAAGTGAGAAATGAATTGTGCCAAGAGCCTTCAGTTCTATTTTTATTAATAGAGTAGATTACATAGATCATGAAAACAATCTTCTAATTTATAAGAGTCAATCTAATATCTTGTTAAACAAGAGTTATTATTATTGAGCTTAAACTATTGAAGTGTGTTATACCAAAGGGCCACTTCCCACACTGAAGAATACTGCCGTGAACACTAGCATATTAACCACATGCTAATGGGCTCTCAGCAGCCTGATAAGTTATTGATTATCTTAGCTGGCATAATTCGTATCAGGAAGAGACAGTGTAGTTAACTGGAATGTAAGTTCTTCCTTTTTGCAACTTGAAACAGACTCACATGCTCATCAGTCACTTTATTCAGGGCCATGGTAACAGACAGAAGGCTTTGTCCACAGGTGGATGGGTCCTTTCAGAAAGGAGCAATGCTGAGCACCATTAAACTCTGGCCCAGAAATTTCAACTCCTATTGTACCTATTAATCTAAACAGTAACTGAAATGCCAGATGGAAGAGCAATTCAAAACCACTTGCCATTGTTCTCTTGCTAATGCGAATGGTAAAATTATACTGAATTTTGTATTTTGTTCATTTTTACCAAGACAGAACTGAAATGGAAAAAGATAAAGAGTATATGTGATTATAAAGGGCTAAGTTAAGAGAAAAAAAAAATTCACGTGGTAACAGTCAGCCATATTATTTTAAAGCTTTTCTATAGAAAAGATTTTCCATTGTGAATAATCTTTAAACATATGCAAAAAAGTAATTTTACAGAGGATTTTCTCCACACAAAGTTGTGATCAGTGTGGTTTGTTATGTTCACTGGAAATTGGAACCCTTACAATCTGTGCTTCAGCTGACACCTTTCTCCTAACATTACTGATTTTTAGAATGGGAAGAGGAATGCACATTGAAAATTGTAAAGCAGCAATAAAATAGCTTTTAAATAAAGAAATATATTATTGTGAAGTAATGTAGGCATTGTAAATTGGCAAGATTTCATGACACATTGCTATGTCTATTCATTTGTGGAAATGTTTGAAATTGCTCAAAAGGGCTTAGTTTCATGTTTTGGAGGAATGGTTAAGTTTAGCATGACAGTTTGCTAAAAAGAGGAATAGTAACAGGAAAAAAGAATTATGATCTCTTGGTGAATAATCCACCTTTTAATAGGTTTTTTTTCCCAAACAAATTACATAATATTTTGTCAAATAGAGGATCAGATTTCAGTTGCATCCATTTATGACAGCGAGGTGAATGAAGTCTCTGCCAGCATTCCTCACTAATATCATCTAAGAGGGGCTTGTTCAATTGTTTTCATCAGAAACTTCTTTCCTCTTTCATCTACGTATTTGTAATAGCAGCCACAAAAATTCTAAAGGAATATGTCACTTGTTAAAGTGGCAGCAGGTCTGAAACAATGAGCCACTTATAGTATTATAGTATGATGTCTAAGAATTTGGGCTCAGCAGCCAAAGATGTCTAGATTAAATGCCAGCAGTGTGGTCTCAAGCAAGATAAATCAGTTCCATAACCCTCAGTTTATTCAACAACAAAGTGGGAATAAAGTACCTACATGATATAAATTGCGTTAAGAATTAAAGGAGACAATGCGTGTAAAATTCTTAACAAGGCTTGTAGCATGGATTAAACATACAATTATACGAGTGTTACCTAGTCCAACTTTCTGAGTTAACAATTGCACTGGGCAGCCAAAGTACTTATAGTTAATCATCATTAACCATATAAATAAAAACATATAATTAATAGCAATGTCATGACTACAAAGGAGCAGCCTCTTAGAAGTGAGTTGCATCTTATTTAGTTTTTTTAAAAGATATTATTTATTTACTTGACAGACAGAGATCACAAGTAGGCAGAGAGGCAGGCAGAGAGAGAGGGAGGAGGAAGCAGGCTCCCTGCTGAGCAGAGAGCCCAATGCAGGGCTCAATCCCAGGACCCTGGGATCATGACCTGAGCCGAAGGCAGACTTTAACCCACTGAGCTACCCAGGCACCCCAGTAAGTTGCATTTTAGATTGTACTACTCAGGAAATGTGAGATCAAGTTTTCGTTTATATGAGTATTTGTAGAATTTTATTATGTTTACATATTTATTAAGTTGTGTATATATACATTTTTAAAAATTTATATATATATAAATTATATCATTTATTTTGGCTCATTGTTCACAAAAATTGTTGATATGTGTGTGTGTGTATGTGTGTGTATAAACTTTTAAATTTATTGTAGGGGTGTGTGTGTGTGTATATATATATAAATTTTTTTAAATTTTCTGTGGTTAATACGGAGACTCTATCATAGTTCTTAACTTTGTTATAGGTTCTCATTAACACTGCTCTATCTGCTGGCCATGAGTTTTTTTCTTCATCAGCCTTTCATTGGTTACACAGGAATATAGAGTGTCTCTATTTCCACCTCTGTCCCCACTTGTAGGAACAGTCATCCCTTCCACTGTCCTCCAATACTAAGTAGTGGTATTACATTGCTATGCCATTATCTCATTTTTTACTAACAAAGCAATCCTATTTATGAAGCTTTGCTCCAAAAACTTCAGTACAAGATACAGATTTTTATTATCATACCTGCCAGTCAGCTTAAGTTACAAGTGATGAATGTACTGAGGCCTTGAGCTAATATCTAATTTAAAGAGAACGAAAGCAATGTAGCTTCTTTAGTGTAGCTAGAAAATGATGGAATTTAGTGGATTTAGCTAACATTGCTATTATAACAGCATTTGAACTTTAAAACCTATAGGCATACCTCTTTCACATATTAGGAAATTAAGATTTAGAGTAGTTAAATGAATTGTCCAAAGACCCATACATAGTAATAGGGTGGAAAGTAAGGCTCAAAAGTTTTAAACATGCGGAGACTCAGAATCAGCACTTCCAGCCCTTACAAATTCCTGGAAGATCTGTTCTGTACATGGAGCTACTGAGCTATTCACTTTTTTTTTTTTTTAAGATTTTTATTTATTTATTCGACAGATGGAGATCACAAGTAGGCAGAGAGGCAGGCAGAGAAAAAGAGGAAAGTAGTCTCCCTGCTGTATAGAGAGCCAGACATGGGGCTCGATCCCAGGACACTGAGATCACGAGCCACCCAGGCGCCCCAGCTATTAACTTTAATACATCATCTTTCACTTGACAAACTAAGGGATGCCATATCATCAGAACCAAAGAGACACTGAGTACAACAGATAATGATATGTTTAGCGGCAATTTTATTTCAATGCTGTTCAACTTTATTCAGTGTCTCCATATTCATTAGCATAGATACATAAATCCACTTTTATTTTTTTCATAAATCTACTTTTAAAAATTCAAACCTTGCCTCTAAGATTCACATCTCACAGAAACTTTCTGAACTATGTAAATTGCGCTCTCTTTTTCTACATACTCATTCATCTTTCTGAATGCTACATAATGTGATTCTGTTTTGTATAAATGTAAAAGTTAAGCAATATTTATTGGCTATTTGCTTTCTTGGAATAGTTAAATCACTAATTTGGCTGGTATTTTGTATTGAAAGGACCAAAAAAAGAACAACAGGAGTTACACTAAATTTTTAAAATGTTACAAAAACTTCTTCAGATCAACGCTTCTCTAAAATAATAGAAAATTTAGAAATGAGAGAGATTTCAATTTAACAAAATCAGCACATATCAATAGCTAAGAAGTTGAGGTCTTCAGTTAATAAGAGCTAAATTTAATACTGTTTGTAAAAAACTTAGGGAAATTTTGTTCTCCGGCAGATTTCTAAAAGATCATAAAGGGATACAAAAGAAGATATTCCATGGTATTCTGACCCTCACTTTTCCTTCTTTCTTCTCTGACGATATAAGTAGATCTAAGACTTCATCACTACTAGTTCTGTGGCTTTTGGATAATTATATAATCTATTTTGGCTCATTGTTCACAAATTGTTGGTAAAATTCATGAAATGGGGCGCCTGGGTGGCTCAGTGGGTTAAGCCGCTGCCTTCGGCTCAGGTCATGATCTCAGGGTGCTGGGATCGAGTCCCGCATCGGGCTCTCTGCTCAGCAGGGAGCCTGCTTCCCTTCCTCTCTCTCTGCCTGCCTCTCTGTCTACTTGTGATCTCTCTGTCAAATAAATAAATAAAATCTTTAAAAAATAATAAAATTCATGAAATGATTTAATAAAGCCTCTAATGCAGTGTCCCCAAAACTATGGTCCTCCAGCCAAATCCACCTGGCTACCTATTTTTGTAGATTCAGGTTTATTGGAACAAGGCATTATTTTTTGCTACCATGACAGAGTTAAGTAGTTAGAACAGAAACCATATGCTTCACAAAGCTTAAAATATTTACTCTCTGACCTTTTAGAGGAAAAGTTGTCAACCACTTCTTTAATGAATTGCCTAAGGTGATTTTTTTTCTTCCTCCTATCCTCCTAGCTTTTTTTTTTCCTTCTTTATTTTTTCCTCCCTTCCTTCCTTCCTCTCACCCTCCATCCCTTCATCCTTCCTTTGCTGCTTCTTCTGGAAAAATGTATTGTGCACTATGTAAGCTGAGCTCTAAGTTGAGGTCTGAAAAAAATATCAACAAGATCCAAAACAGTCTTGAAAAATAATAAAGACAGAAGTATCAGTGGCCCTGATTTCAAACTCTACTGTAAAACTGTGGTAATCAAAACAGGATAGTATTGGCATAGAAACAGACACATTGATCAATGGAATGGAATAAAGAGTCCAGAAATAAATGCACATATGTACAGTCAATTAATTTACAACAAAGGAGGCAAGAAAATACAATGGAGAAAGAACAGTTTCTTCAATAAACTGTGTTGGGAAACCATATACACCACATTTAAAATATTATACCTCATAAAAAAAAAAATCAACTCAGTATGGATTAAAGACTTGAATAAGACCTGAAACCATAACCTCCTAAAAGAAAATGTAAGCAGGGAGCTCTTTCACATCAGTCTTAGTGATTTTTTTTTTTTTGATATGACTCCAAAGACAAGGGAAATAAAAGCAAAAATAAACAAATGAGACATCAACCTAAAAGGCTTCTTCACAGTGAATAGTCATCACAAAAAGAAAAGGCAACCTCCTGAATTAGAGAAGATATTTACAGAAAAGCAGTTAATATTCAAAATATATAAAGAAGTCATAAAACTCAATAACCAAAAAAGCAGTCTAACTAAAAAATATGCAGAGGATCTGAAAAGACATCTTTCCAGAGAAGATATAGATGGTCAACAGGGACACAAAAGGACACGTAACATCATTAGTCATCAGGGAAATGCAAATTGAAGCCACAATGGGATAATATCTTACACAATGGGATAGTATCTTGAAGGTTGCTGTCAAAAAGTCATAAAAAAGTATGTGTTGATGAAGATGTGAAGAAAAGGGAATCCTTGTGCACTGTTGGTAGGAATATAAATTGATGCAGCCACTATGGGAAAGAGTGTGGAGTTTCCTCTAAAAATTAAAAACAGAGCTACCATATGATCTAGTGATTCCGGTACTGGGTATCTATCCAAAGAAAATGAAAACAGCAACTTGAAAAAAATGTATGCACCCCTAAGTTTATTGCAGCATTATTTATAATAGCCAAGATATGGAAACAACCTGTGTCCATTGATGGATGAGTGGATACAGAAGATATAATAGATACTATTTAGCCATAAACAGAAGGAAATCTTAACAATGCAACAACATGGATGACCTTTGAGGGTATTAAGCTAAGTGAAATCAGTCAGACAGAGAAATACAAATACTGCATGATTTTACTTTTATGTGGAATCTAAAAAACAAACAATCCCAAATTCAGAGACACAGAACAGGTTGTTGGTTGCCAAAAAGAGGGCTGGCTGATGGATGGGGAGAGGAATGGATGAAGAAAAAGTATAAAGCTCCAGTTATAAATAAATCATGAGTATATAAACTTTAGCATGGGGATATGGTTAATTTGTAAGGTGACAGGTTGTAACTAGACTTATTGTGGTGACCATTTTGCAGTGTATACAAATGTTGAATCACTATGCTATATACCTAAAACTAATACTATTGTATGTCAATTATGCCTCAATGAATAA
The DNA here is from genome assembly GCF_009829155.1 of Mustela erminea. Lineage (NCBI taxonomy): Eukaryota > Metazoa > Chordata > Mammalia > Carnivora > Mustelidae > Mustela > Mustela erminea. The sequence continues at coordinate 49,976,822 of NC_045623.1, read as the reverse complement.
AAAAGACCCACTTTCGATAATGTAGTCATGGATATAGACAAATAAAATAATTTGAATACAGTGAGTAAGCGCTGAATAAATAAAAAATAAAATAATTGCATATAGATTGGTTTCCTAAGTAGGTCTCAGGGATTCAGCAAAAGGCTTTCTAGAAGAAAAAATCTTTAAGTTGAAATCTGGAAAATGAGTGGAAGTTAGTAAGAAAGGAAAGAAAGACAGAATGTTTCACCAGTGGGGGTAATAACTGTAAAAGCGTGATCACAGAGAGGAGAGCACTTTCCAGAACTACAAATAGTTCAGTGTATCAGAAGCTTTATGCAGAGGGATTATGCAGACAGATGAGGTTAGATGACTGAACAGTACCTTAAGGCTATGGTCCAGAAAAGTGAATTTATTATACCAAAACTGTATGGATGGGTGGCAGACAGGGGAGGTTCTTGGCATCAAAGGAAGACAGCCAAATTAGTCATTTAAAAGATTATCTGGGGGTGCCTGGGTAGCTCAGTGGGTTAAAGCCTCTGCCTTGAGCTCAGGTCATCATCCCGGAGTCCTGGGATCGTGCCTTGCATTGGGCTCTCTGCTCAGCGAGGAGCCTGCTTCCCTTCCTCTCTCTGCCTGCCTCTCTGCCTACTTGTGATCTCTGTCAAATGAATGAAATCTTTAATAAATAAATAAATAAATAAAAGATTATCTGGCTGTGTTTTTAGAAAGTAGATGGAGGCAAACAATTCAGGCATGGAGACAAGTTGGGAATGTAATGTACATTATAATGACTATAGTTAATAGCACTGTATTGTATATTTGATATTTGGGGCACCTGGGTGGCTCAGTTGGTTGGGCGACTGCCTTCAGCTCAGGTCATGATCCTGGAGTCCCAAGATTGAGTCCCACATGGGGCTCCCAGCTCCACGGTGAGTGTGCTTCTCCCTCTGACCTTCTCCTCGTTCATACTCTCTCTCACTGTCTCTCAAATAAATACATAAAATGTTTGAAATCTGTTTACAAAGTATTTCTTAACAATTCTCATCACGAACAAAAATTTTTGTAACATGTGAGATGATGGAAGTTAACTAAACTGATGGTAGTAATCGTTCTGCAATGGATACAGACATCAAATCATACTGTCGTGTACCATAAAGTTATACAATATTAGGAGTCAACTGCATCTCAAAAAGTCTGAAAAAAAAAAAAAAAGACCTCTACATTCTGCCTTCATAGAAATTCTGAAGCTTTAAATAATGGTACAAGGTAGACATTCAAGAAACAATTTGTTGACTGAATCAAAGTGTTAATGAGTGGCTGAAATTAGTATGGAAATATAAGTCTGCACTGAACGTTCCTAACTTAAAATCTTAACATTTCTCTTGTGATTTTATGAGGGTAGGGCAGTAATATGCTTAGAAATATTTTAACAAAGGCCTGGCCTAGAAAAGGGAACAACTTAGTCATTTAAGCTGAATTAAGTTCTGTCAGAGGCTCTTTATATAATGGTAAATTGATACAAATCAACATGGAATGCTAGGCAAATTCAGAATTTGTTTTCAGGTATGTAGCATCAACAAAAAAATTAAATAAGTGTTTTCCTAGAGAAATTTCAGAAGCTTTGTCTAAGATTTAGATCGTTACCTTGTAGTAAATAAACAATGGGATTCTTCCCTCAGGTAAGGGAAGGAGGATTGGTGAGTTTAGGATTACAACAAAGGATAGTAAAATATAAAAAAAGTTAATACTATTTTGTAGAAAGTAAACTCACTGAGAATTTCTTAGAGTTTTCTGCTAATAAATGTCTGCACAGCAAAAGAGGAACCAACACATTTAATGGGGACCCTAGAACTAAAGCTTCCACAAGTTGTTTATAGCTCTTAAGAGAATATGCCTTGTTTGATATACCATCAAAGGACATCCAGAATCTGGCCAGAATATGAATGCTAAAAAAGGAAGCAGACATGCAATGATTAGGAAATCCTAAATTGGGAGCTTGGGAACCTTTGATCTAATTTAATTTACCTTTACCAAAAACTTGTTCATGGTTTGTTTTTTTTGTTTGTTTGTTTGTTTTTTCCTTTAGAGAAAATTCAAGGCCTGGAGATTAATTACATAAGTGAAATGCAATCTCAGGAAAATTTGGCATATTATACCTCTGATACTATTGATAAAATTTCCCAGAATTGATTTTGGAATTGATTTCGAAAAATTCTAGGTATGTGTAGTCTCTTAGAGATTAGAGATTTATCTTTCTAGGATATATTATATTCTCAGTTATGAATTTTTGTTGTTGGTAGAATTACAACTTCTCTTTGGAGGCTTTATATTTTTTCTGGATTAATGCTTTTAATAAAAGATGGAAACTGAATTTTGTATTTTAAGCTTCACAAAAGATTATCTTTACATTTTAAAAGGGGGAAGTCACAAGGAATTTTATAACCTTTAGATCTTGATTGAGAGAGGTAGAAGAACACTTCTATAAATCACTAATGTATAATAGACCTGGCATGTTATTGATTTTTTTCCCACAGCAAAACAAATAAATATTAAGGTTGAGATCTAGAGGGATAGTAAAAGGAAATAGCACAAGTACACAATAGTAAAGTAGATGGCTTTAGGTAGTACTGAAGCAATATTATGTTTGCATTTGGGACCAGTGGGAACCACTGGATCACATTTTATTTAAACCATAAGATCTTGTGCAAATTTGTGTCTATGCATATTTATTTGTTTTTCCTTCAAGAAGCACAGGAATATTTCAGGAGCTAGTACAAGAAATAAAAGAGTCGCATTTTGACAAGTATTCCGTAACAAAACCAGTCTTTACCTTACTCTGGGCTCCACAGGATATTGGGCAAGATTGGGTAAAGGCTTAAATGAATCATTTATTACTTATATAGGATCAGTCCATAATATTTTCAAGATATCAGTAGATTCCTTGGCCCAGGAGGTATCATGGACCTCAATTAATTCATCAAGCTAGGATTGAGTTAAGTACAGAAAATTAAAAAAAAAAAAAAGCCTATTTAAACTATTAGTGTAGGTTACATGCAAGAGATATGGGGTATTTCAGGAAACAGTCCATCCAAAAAGCAGTTGATTTGATAGTTAAATTTCAAATGAATCTCTCAATAATAAATGCATTTGTGTTATCACAAAGGAGGGAAGTTGGCTCCAGAGAAGACTGAAAATGATTACTGTATACTGCGTGAGGGATAGAGTCTGAGGGTATGTGGAAAATGTACCACTTCAGGAGTCTAGGATTCCTAACAATAGTGTGAAAATTGTGGTAGCATTAATAGTTGATAGAATAGCCCTGTTCTACTTAGAAAGTTTTGCTTCTGTCCTTCTATTGTCAGAGCAGCCAGGTGATTAGTGGTTAGGTTCTAACAGGATGCCTGCAGGCCAACAAAGAGGGAGTCATGGTCAACTATGAGTAAATCAGAGGCCTGACCTGCCATCTCTCCAAAATAAAACCACAAGAAACTGGATCAAACCAGACAGACCCAAGATGGCTGATGAAGGTGGCTAAAGTTCATATTAGTCCTTCAACCTACTGCATTATCTACTAAAATCTCCTCCTTAAGGGTGAAACAACAGGAAACCTCTGACCTCCAAAGGAAGAAGAATCACATCACCCTGCTTCTAAGAAATTCTCACCTCAAGAAATGAACGTTCCACCCCTTGCTAAGGACTGCCAGTAAGAAGTAGAAACCGAAACCGTGTAGCGTGCAGGTCTCCTTTGTGCTCACCTGCTCTCTCGTCTTGAGAGTGTACTTTGGCTTTAATAAACTCCCCTGTTGTGCTGCTAGTCTGCTGTTTATGTGTTCCCTTGAATTCTTTCCTTTGACAAGACCAAGAGCCTCCCACATCTTTTAGACAGGCTGGGTTAAGGCCTCAGGACCCCAGGTCCCCCCAGTCCACCAGACAACATTATTATCAGAGATGGTTCTATTTCATATAATAAAGTCATGGAAAAGTGGTTGCTACAGTCTCCTTGGAGCCCCTTTCTAGCCCTCAGAGACCTCTAGCTCTTTTCTGTTTGTTGTTATTGTTCTTAAGATAAGATTTTCCATTATTGAAATGATTTTTTTCAATTCATTTTCTATTTGGCCTCTTTGTTTATGAAACAATGGTTTTGATATACAAAATTTTTATTGTTTTTGAAGGGTGTGGTTGTTCTCCCTTCATCTACTTATTTTTAAATTCGTGTTTCTGGTTTTTTTTTTTTCCCCCCTATCTAAATACTCTTCAGGGCATTCTGCCAAAGGCAGAAGTTACTATAATGTAGTGACTACCATTCAGTCTTTTTTTTTTTTACATATCAGATCAGCAATGTCTGGTTTTAGGTCATCTACAAAAAGGAAAGTGTAGTAGAAATGTTAGCATCGAGACCTCATGCTGAATTTTATCTAAAGGTACTAATTATATCTGAAGTCTCCTTTGAATCTACTCTTTTCCTGTTTTTAAGACTGAGCCGGCGTTCGTATTACTTTAGCAAGACCTGAGATAGATCCCCTAAAGTAGGTTGTCCCAAATTAAGTTCCCTTAGATATTTCGTTACAGAAAACTTATTTCATTAACCTTCAAATCCCTTTCAGGGTCTGGCTATGAGCTTTTCAAAAGCAAGTTTTTGCATTTTCTGGCTCCACCAAAAGATGTACTAATTGATAAAGGTCAGGGAGATCTCAAGTGTATGTGTCCAGGACAAGTCTGAGTATTGTATTATCTTTTATATTTTATTTTTATTCATTTGTCAGAGAGAGACAGAGCGCAAGCAGACAGAGTGGCAGGTAGAGGCAGAGAGAGACGCAGATTCCCCACTGAACAAGAAGTGGATGCAGGATTCGATCCCAAGACCCTGAGATCATGACCTGAGTCAAAGCAGATGCTTAACCACCCATTTGTCCGAAGTCTGAGCATTTTAATAAAACTTTTTTTTTCCCTTTCTGTCCTAGGATATAGGTAGTCCTTTACAACATCACAGAGATATGCAGTGATAGGGGTTTGAAGTCCATGTACAGGGATTTCCTTCATAAGCAGCTTAAATTTGTAATGAAGGTTTCAGGAGACAGAGGAAGAAACATTAAGGAGTTCATTGAATTGGATTAAATTTGTGGCTGGAACAAGAAATGGTAAGGGAAAGATGGGATACAAACAGGAAAAGTCAAACTAATTTTGCCTCTTGTCTCTTTTTAGGGAGTCTTTTAGGGAAGCAGCATTGCAGTTCAGATTGTATTTGAGAGCCTCACCATAGTATTGAAAGAAGGCGGACCATTGAGTAATGCGATTTCACTCATTTTTGTTTGAAGTCTTCTCTCAAATGAACATTCCTATATATATTTAAAAGTTCCAAAACCATTCACTGTAATCTGAAATGGTCTTTCACCAAGGTGAAATTATCCCGTTTAGTGGAAATGCATGCATAAATTGGCAAAAAAGAATTCACAACAGTTCTAATGGAAACAAAGACAAGATTGAGGAAAGGTCTCTGAAGATTTTGTAAGGACACAAGGGCTAAGTCTGTCTAAAGTGTGGTAGTGTAGTGAGATGAACTGAACTTAGATTGACTTCAGGAAGAAACGTATTGGCCATCTCTGTCATTTCACTATTGAGTTTCTTTTATAGACAAAACCCAACAAACTGTACAAGCAGACATTAGGAGAAATTTTCAAAGCAAAAAATTTAATCTGATCAGGATTCAGAAGCCTCAAAAAAATACATATAAAGCTGTAGGGCTGAATGAAATGTTTAGAAATCAGATTCAATACAAACTTACTTTTGTCTCAGACAAGTTGGCCTTTAGCAGGTGGCTTCTAAGGAAGTGGCAGATGTACACACTGTTACTGGGTTGGATGTTACTGGATGAATTTTGGTGGAAATTCCACTTCTGTCCAATCCCAACAGCCAAAGACTACCAGGAACACATTTGTTCCAACACACAAAATTAGCTGCAGCAAGAGAAGGTGCATCCCAGAGGAACCATGGGAGCCTCTCAAGAAGTTTAGGAGGTAGCCTCAGAGGTTTGGGCTATGTCATGTTCTGAGTATTATTCCTTTTCTGTTGGAAATATTACCTGATTATCAGCAAGCATGGTAGTCTTCACTTTCTGTGATTGTCAGAAGAGTATAATTTCAAATTCTCACACTAATGCAATTCTTCAGAGTATGCTATGGGACTACATTATAGATGAAGGCAGTGCTTTATCCTCATTTTTCATTAACATGAGCTCTTTATGTAGTATTCAGTTTGAGGTCATGACATGCCAAGTTTCTTATTTCTTTTCAATTCTTTCGTTTTTCTTATCATGTGCCAAGCACTGTTCTAGCCTTTACACATAGAATAGTGTTTAAAACAAAAACGCAAAATCCTTGCTGTTTTAATAGAGCTTCTCTTCTACTGTTCTAATGGAGGGCATAGTAAACAAGCAATGTACGACTGGATATATTTTGGGCAACAATAGTGCTATTATTTTGACAAATAAAGGTTAAGGTGAGGGCGCCTGGGTGGCTCAGTGGGTTAAGCCGCTGCCTTCGGCTCAGGTCATGATCTCAGAGTCCTGGGATCGAGTCCCACATCGGGCTCCCTGCTCAGCGGAGAGCCTGCTTCCCTCTCTCTCTCTCTGCCTGCCTCTCCATCTACTTGTGATTTCTCTCTGTCAAATAAATAAATAAAATCTTTAAAAAAAAAAAAAAAAAAAAAAAAAAAAAAAAAGGTTAAGGTGATAGAGGACCCAGAGTGGGGTTTGGTAGTTGTGTGTTATTTTAAAGAATCAACAAGAGGACTTCTCTGAAGTGGTGACTTTGAGCAAAGATCTGAGTGAAAGAAAGGGGTAATTTTTTTGAAGATCTGAGGGAATAAATAGTGTTGCAAGTAGAGAGCTGGATAAAGGCCAGAGTGGCTAGAGCAGAATAAAATGGTACGTGTCATGAGATAAGGTCAGAGAGGTAAGCAAAAACTAGATTACATGGAGTCTTGTATTCAGTGTGATAAAGGGTTTTGATTTACTCTTTAGTCATGAGAGATTATGAGAAGTCTTGGGAGTTTTTGAGCAGGAGATTGACATAATATGATTTTTTTTTCTTTTATATATTACTCTGGTTGCTGTGTGTAAGATTGACATTAGGGAGTCTGAATGAAAGCAAGGAATACAAGTCGGCTTCAGTAACCACATGAGAGAGGATAGTGACTTGACCAGTTTGATGAGAGTTGTCAGATGAACTTGTTGTCAGGATATGACTTAAAGTTAGAGTCCAAAGGACAGGCCAGTGGATTTGATGCAGTGATTATAGAGTAGAATAAAGGATTGTCCCTGAGTCTGGGGCCAAATTAACTGAGTAAATAGAGGAGCCATTTCAGAACAGGAGAAACTAGGAGAGAATGGAAGAGTTGGTGGAAAGATCCAGAGCTCTGTTTTGGGAGTGCTATGTTTGAAATATTTCTTGAAACTCCATTGTCACTGTCAAATAGGCTCAGGGGAGTACGTGGAACTGGTGATATGCTAGGCGCTATTGGTACACAGATAAGAGTTAAAGTTGTGAATAAAGGAGGTCACTGTGGATCAGTGTAAAGGGATAGAAAAAGGGGAATGAGTTCTGGGGTACTCCATAATACAGAATTCTAGAAGAGGCAATGTTCCTAGCAAAAGACAAAGAAATGGAGCAGATAATGTGGTAAAAGATAATCCAAGGTACAGCTCTTCTGGATTTATGATGACCCTGAAAATATCATAAAGCAATAATGAGTTTAATATTCTCTATCCACCAAACATCCTAGCCTAGCCCAGCCTACCTTAGATATGCTCAGAACACTTCACATTAACCTACAGCTGATCATCTAACACAAAGCCTTCTTATAATAATAATAAAGTCCTGGATATCTCATGTTTGTTTGCCCTGGAGACCACACAGATGACTTGGGAGCTGCAGCTTACGCTCATCTCCAGGAAAGAGTATAGTGCATCCTATCACTAGCCTGGGGAAAGGGGAAAAGGTTAAAACTCAGAATTCAAAGTATGTTTTCTACTGAATGCATATAGTTTCTGCACCATCATAAAGTCAAAAACTTTGTAAGCTGCACCATTATAAGTTGGGGAACATCTGTACATGATCTCCTGAAAGCAAACGGAAGACAGTGGTTCTGAAACGTGTGTTGGAGAGGATGTGGAGAAAGGGGAACCATCTTACACGCCTGATGAGAATGCAAGTTGGTGCAGCCACTTTGGAGAACAGTGTGGAGATTCCTCAAGAAATTAAAAATAGAGCTTCCCTATGACCCTGTAATTGCACTACTGGGTTTTTACCCCAAAGATACAGATGTAGTGAAAAGAAGGGCCATCTGTACCCCAATGTTTATAGCAGCAATGGCCATGGTCACCAAACTATGGAAAGAACCAAGATGCCCTTCAACGGACGAATGGATAAGGAAGATGTGGTCCATATACACTATGGAGTATTATGCCTCCATCAGAAAGAATGAATACTCAACTTTTGTATCAACATGGACGGTACTGGAAGAGATTATGCTGAGTAAAATAAGTCAAGCAGAGAGAGTCAATTATCATATGGTTTCACTTATCTGTGGGGCATAACAAATAACATGGAGGACATAAGGAGATGGAGAGGAGAAGGGAGTTGAGGGAAATTGGAAGGGGAAGTAAACCATGAGATACTATGGACTCTGAAAAACAACCTGAGGGTTTTGAAGTGGTGAGGGGTAGTAGGTTGGGGGAGCCAGGTGCTGGGTATTACGGAGGGCACATATTGCATGGAGCACTGAGTGTGGTGCAAAAAACAATGAATACTGTTACGCTGAAAAGAAATTTAGGGACGCCTGGGTGGCTCAGTTGGTTAAGCAGCTGCCTTCGGCTCAGGTCATGATCCCAGGGTCCTGGGATCGAGTCCCACATCGGGCTCCTTGCTCGGCAGGGAGCCTGCTTCTCCCTCTGCCTCTGCCTGCCTCTCTGTCTGCCTGTGCTCGCTCGCGCTCTCTCCCTCTGTCTCTGAAAAATAAATAAAATCTTTTAAAAAAAAAAAAAAAAGAAATTAAAAAAAAAAAAAGAAGATAGTGGTTCTGATTGAGGGAGTGTTCAATGGATCACTCCTACAAGCTGTCCCAAGTCATAGTGTTTGTGATTTAGGTAAATAAACAAGGTTGGGTAGCGAATTTAGGGAATGATGACTCAAAGTTAGGAAGCGGTTATTAAGTGAGATCTCTTTGAATCACCTCTATATCATCCTCTCCAACCTCCTGAAGACAATTCTAACATGCCAGATAATCTTCCACTGTCAACTCAAATAACTGAAATCAAAGAATATGCTCTACTAGCAAATTTTTAAAGTATTTATAATTTTCTGAAAGCATTTATAGGTCATAGGTTAATTCTAATGTTCTGTTTCCTTAGCTTTTTACATACTAGTCCTAGATTTCTCCCTGAAATTAAACAAAATAGACTAAATTCTGTTTATTATGTCAGTGCTTCAAAAACTATGCTATTAAGTCTTCTCTAAGCAAAATGTATCATGGTTTTAACTACTATATAATCAGCTCTTGGTAACCATCCAATTTGTAAATTTCCTTTTTCAAATGTGACTACCAGTATGGACAATGAAGGTAATTAGTACTAACATCCCCCCATTTCATTTTTTTTTGCAACGTACTTTTATTAATGTACCAGTCACATTATTAGTAGTAGTCATTCTAGTATTAGTATAATTGTTATTATTAGCAATAATAACAGCAGCTCAGATGTACTAATACTAGCAGAGGTAATCTTTGTTATTTCCTTGTTTAATATACATCACTCTTTACATTTTTTTGTGCTTCCAGATGACTAAAACTCTTAGGTATATGTTCAGTTCCAAGCAGAGATTACTGGTCACATTTGTTCCCATGGTAAACTATTAGTTTTACACGCATTATCCTTGTAATTTCCATACTGGAATCTCTCAGTTTCACTTTTAATCACAATGGGCAGGATAGCATGGTAATTAGAAATATGTTTTTTGGACTATTTTAAAATCCTGGATTCCATACAGACTGTATAATGTCAGGCAAGTCAATTACATTTCTCTATCATATTATATCTTCATCCATAAAATGAAGCCAAGGAAATAAAAATTTAGCACTTGTTGTATCACTGAAGTCCTATGCTTGTAAATTGATTTTGCAATTGTTTGTCCTGTAAACATGATTATATCCCCAGGAAATGGCCTTCTGCTGCATTCAAATACAAGTCCCTACGTGATAAGGCAAATGGTTCTCTTTTGTGTTTGCTTAGTCCTTAATGTACTATTGCTGGACCCCTGTGATGTCTCACTAAACTTCATCATTATTTTTCCATAGAAACAACCATCAGGCTGTGCCCTGTGCATGTCTGTCCTGACACGAACAGTTGTATCAATAAAAATGATGTATTGAGTGTTGGTATATACCATCCTCTTGAGAAAATTTTGTAATCTTATCATTTATTTTTATAAAGAATTAAATACTTTAAAAAAAAATTAGATACTTTTTTTTAATTTTTTATTTTTTATAAACATATATTTTTATCCCCAGGGGTACAGGTCTGTGAATTACCAGGTTTACACACTTCACAGCACTCACCAAAGCACATACCCTCCCCAATGTCCATAATCCCACCCCCTTCTCCCAAACCCCCTCCCCCCAGCAACCCTCAGTTTGTTTTGTGAGATTAAAAGTCACTTATGGTTTGTCTCCCTCCCAATCCCATCTTGTTTCATTTATTCTTCTCCTACCCACTACCCACTTTTTTTTTTGGCTACAAAAAATGAGGTTTGGGGATGTTAAATCAATTCCCCAAGTCATTATTGGCAAGTGATAAAACAAGATTTAAAACAGTAGCTATAGGAACCCCAGATCTAAAATTTTAACTAGTTTATACTGCCCCCATAAAAGGTATTGAACTTGCACAGTCCTGAACAACAAACATTTTTTTTTATGTTAAGAGAGCCCTGCTTACCAGGAAACTGTCGGAATCTTATGTTAACACATTAACTGCTTTTGCTGCTTTGAGAACTGTCATAATGTTCTTCAGATATCTAACTCCCATTTTACACTAAAAATACAACACTTTATCTAAATGTAGGGTTATTTCTAGGTCCTGATCCTTCTCACCTGCTCCTCCCTTCTAAAAGTTACCATTTTCTTGCCCTATTTGAATAGGTCTAAGTAGCTAGTTAAGTGGCTATATGATTGAGCAAAAGAGATCCACTGATAAGATCTTAGAAAGTTTTGTGACACTGTGTACCACTCACTTACAACTGAAAATAGAACTAGGGACTTGAAACCTAAGGAATTTAAGAGGCAAGTAGTTTGTCACTTTTAAATGTAGGCTTATCTCAATAGTTCATATTTTTCTTCTCAGTCTATATTATACATAAGCTGAAAGATGCTTTTTTTCTAACAAAAATGCTTCATGTCAAATTCTCCCTGTACCATTTGGGAAAGTCATTGAATAAACTAATAGTAGGCTTCCAAGCCAAGAGTAATTATGTTGCATTGCTCTTTTTTGGCAGGGAGCTATTTTTTCCTGTAAATGAAGCACTTTAACATAAGCACACTTTTACACTGTAAAGTGGAGGAGGATTTGATGCAGATGTCTTTCAGGTGAGAAACAAGATCATATTTTTCCTACTTCTAGATTACTGTAATGAAGTGACCAATCAATCAATCAATTAATCAATCAGCTGCTTTTCCTGATAATCACTGTAGCAGACAGTGATTAGAAATGGAAACATACACCTGTAAAAGTTAAGTCTCTTTCTTGATGCTGAACATTATGTGACATTTTATATTCAGAAAACACTTTAAAATCATTCATATTAGTTTTTCCTTTAAGCCAAGTTTTGAGGAGAGTTATTTCTCTGATTGCCATTTTTAGAGGAGCAAACTGGTTCAGGAAGGTTAAATAACTTGCCCAAAAATGGTTAGCACCTTGATGGCAAAAGTGTAGCTAGCAATCAAGTTTGTAGCCCATCTATTTTAGCATAGGTCACCATAACAGATGTGTTATCTTCATTTCTCATTTTCTCCAGAAGAGAAACTTGAAGACATCATGAAAGTTTATGAAATTGAGTTTACATATTGTGAGGGTCAAGAAAAACCCATTTTATAAATTTATATTATTTTCATATTAATATATACAGTTACATCTATAGGGGAAAGAATGAAAGCACTTAAAATACATATATCAAATAAATCTATTGAACATAGAGTTTAGTTGGAAGTCCATAAATTATCCTCAGTAACTCTTCAGCCATATTAATTATGGCTCACATGTACTGACAGTTTATAAAGTAACATTTTGTATGTCAAACACTTAAGTTTTATAATTTGAATCTCATTTAACACAAGTATTGTTATTCTTATGAAAAAAGTGAGGAAGTATGTAATTTACTCAAGATCACAGAAAGCAAGCTTTGGAGACAGGGCAGAGAAAAAGACTTATCCATTGTTCTAAAGATCAAATACTTAAGCCTACATGATACAGTTTTCCACTGCAGTCTACATCTTTAGGTAAACAACACCCTCTCTCTATTTACTTTAATTCCAATTTGTATTATTGGGAGGATATATACCTTTAAAATAGTAGAACAAATGATACCAATTATTTTTTAATCAGTGAACAAATATTTCAGAACAATAAATTCCAGAAACTATTCTATGTGCTGAGTCTAAATTTGTTTCTTACACAGCTAGAAAATGCAATTGGGTATGTATATGTAATAGTATCATGATAGAGCATACAGTACATTAGAGCTAAGGCCATACTTAGACAAATGAATGCTTTGCCAGGCCCCAAATTTGGCATAACATCAAATAAACTACACCAAAACATTTATTCAGTACATAATTTGCATTGAGACTGAATGATACAGAGGGTCAATTTGGGAACTACTGGCTGGGGCAACATTTGTTCTCTGTATTGCCCTGAGCAATTCAGTTCTGACCCCAAATTTGCATTTCCCAACAACACAGAAAACAACAACAACAGATATGATTAATTATAAGACTGAGTGCTACCTACTATGCTAACGAGACACCTCATGATTAATTAGATCCACCATTCTTATAGGCCACTTTAAGAATTTTTACGATGTATGCATACGATTCCTGGTTTCCCATTCACCACTCTTACCCAAAGCAGTTTAAAACAAACAAACTAACAAACATACATTTCCTTCCGCTTACATGAGTACGCTTCCTGAGAGGTTTCCTTCGTGATTGTGTAATTCCAATGATGCCTAGTTAGACTTCGTTGATGAGTACTCTTGTCATGGGGTTGCTTGCTTCACATACATAGTTAGATCTCCTTTGCTAGAAAATGCTGGAAAGAATTTCCTAAAATGGCTCATGTATCAGTTAGGACAGCAGTATGGCTGCTGTGACGACAACAACAAAATGTATAATGACTTTACAAAAGAAACACTATTTCTTAACACATAAAATTTAACTGGTATTTTCTGATTGGTGGGTGGCTCCTATCCCAAAGAAGACCTTTTCTTCTTATGGCCCCACAATTTCCTAAGAGCTTGATCCTCTGACTCCAGCCTAGCGACTGGGAAGAAAGAGTAGGAGTGGCAGAAGCACGTCCACTTTTAATCAAATCACTGTATCCAGGAAATGACACAGCGCTCAGCTCCTATCCCGTTGCTGTGAAGGAATCACAGTGCCTCACATAGATCCAGATGGAAGCTGGGTGGGCATCACCTTCTCAACAAGTCTGCACTCTGAAAAAGAACAGCATTTAAGTTTTGTCTCTGCCAAAGGATGCAGCAGTGGCACGGGATGATAAAGCATTAACCAACTGAAGAACAGAAGGAAGGGTATTCCAGGGAGAGGGAACAGCTTGTTCAAAGATTGTGAAAGCATAATTATGTAATAATATTATAAAAGTGGGAGATCAGACAAGGCCTCATGCTCATTGTGACTCAATCACGAAATAGTGAGCACTTTCCATGGGCTCAAAAGAAGCAGAGAATATTGAGTACCAACAAAATGTAGTCCCTAATATAAAGACATTTCTGATTCTTGCATGAGAGGCAGACACTTCTGCCTCTATCAAGAGATAGAGGCAGAAGTAACTATCTCTAGCAGAAGATAACTATCTCTATCAAGAGATAGTTCCATCGGTCAATCAACTATTTTTCCTGGGGTCCTTTCCACTTTTGATTTCTAATACATTGTGAGTAACTAGTCAATGTTAATTTCAACATTTTGAATTCTGGGAAATTTCTGAGCTCGCTGTTATTTAATTGATTCATTGATCTAAAATTCACTTTATAGAATGCTTGCAAAATGCTGAATTCTCTTACTGGGGCAAGAGTAAGGTGGTAAACAAGATAGATATAGTATCCCATCTCTCAAAGAGTTCTCATACTTGTGGAAGATTTATGAGTTGGGGATTATTTCTAAATTGACTGACAGCTGGTTTGAGTTTGAAGTAGGCGTATTGATAGTATAAACAGAAATGACATCTTATTAGATGAGGCCCTTCACATGTAGCTTTTCATTATTATTTTACAGGTTTCCAGAAGATTATTTTTTTCAGTGAACGGTATTATGAAAAATACTACACAAAAACAAGACTCACATATAAGGTTATTTTAAAGATGCATTGTTATTCTTTGTACTGTGGAATCTGAAATAAATACTAAAAATGAGATTAGAATGGTTTGTCTCCTTCCCAATTCCATCTTGTTTCATTGATTCTTCTTCTACCCACTTAAGCCCCCATAAGTGACTCTTAATCTCACAAAACAAACTGAGGGTTGCTGGGGGAAGGGGGGTTGGGAGAAGGGGGTGGGATTATGGACATTGGGGAGGGTATGTGCTTTGGTGAGTGCTGTGAAGTGTGTAAACCTGGTGATTCACAGACCTGTACCCCTGGGGATGAAAATATATGTTTATAAAAAAATAAAAAATTTAAAAAAAAAGTACAAGACAAAAAAAAATGAGATTAGAATGAACTGCTAGATGAATATTTTTAACTATTTTATTCTTAGGAGCAGGTGTTTGATGACTGAATTAGGGACAGAGTAGAAACTTCCTTAGGAGAATTAACCTGATACATTTGAATAAATCTAAATCTTCATATACATGTTATGCAGTGTAACTTTAAAGCCAACTTTTCAGTCCACATCTGATTTCTCTTAATCGACTCCCATAGCTGAATCCTGAATTAGAATTCATCTTTCCATTTAAATGCAGATTCAGACTTTCCACCTGAGGGGGGGGGGTGAGGGTGAGTCATTTCTTTTGACTGAAATACTAATATATAGCGGGGTTTCATTTACATGAATATTCCTTCCCAGCACAGGTCTTTTCTTGTGATAGCTAGCATATTTACTGCAATAATTTTATAACCTCCTTGTATTTATTTCATCTCTTTATGCTATAATTCCATGTGCTAAATAATGGAGACACATACATATTAAACTTCCAGTAGGCATTTGTGTGGGGCAACTTTAAAATGGAGTGGTGAATTAAACAAGTGACCAAATCAAAACTGAAAGAGAAGACACTGCAAAGCTAAGCACATTAATATACTGACAGGGATATAATATGTGGAGGCATTTTTCGCCTTTTCTTTCACTACCTTTTTTAAAACAATTCTTTAAAAACTGTATCCTAGTAAGAGTATTTTAAAATATACAGCCTTGAGTTATGTATGCCAACTCGTCTAATGTATACCTAAAAAGCTGCTACACTTATCTCCAACGTGGAGATTTATAACACAGAGGAAATCAAAGAGTAGAGATAAATCATTGTAAAAGAGTCATATTAGCATCTTACTAAATGATTTCTTATTGTACCGAGTAATAGCCGAAGAGATAGTTCCATTTTAGTGAGAACACATGACAATTTTTGCCAGTTCCAATGCTATGAGAATCTCAGTTCAAATATGTATATGTAAAATAACTATCTTTTCTAGAATAATATTTACACGTGAGCAAAGTTTGGTTAGAAAACAATATTTACCTCGATATTTAATAGAAAACTTTACAAAGTTATTTTTATAATGTGTCGCCTCCCTCAGAAGAGATTCCATCTGGAGGAATATTATTTATGGCAAATAGTACAGTTTGTTATTACCAACGCTTGAACATTTTCATGCATTCATTAAACAACAAAAAAATTTGAGTACATCTTATGGCTAAATGCTGGAGATATGGAAGATAAACAATGAGTCTACGAAGCAGGTAGCATTCAAGCAAAGTAAAAAACAAATTTTCAGTGCAGTGTATCTTAGAAGATTTAACTTGAACCATGTAAGGCTGAAACACCATAAACTTGGTTTCCTGGACAATATCCTCATCTTTTTTTTGGGATTTCTCTTTTTGAGTTTCCTCAAGATTTCTCTTCCTGTTTTTTTCTCTTCTGTTCTTTTCTCTTTCTGTTTTTTTGTGATTTCTCTTCCTTGAATTTCCTCAGGGACTCTGTCCATTTCATTCTGAACTATGTGCTCTTGTCATGATATACTTTCCTTGAGGAATATTACCAGATGCACCCCTTTATCCATCATCTCTATCAGGATTACCAAACTTTATTACATGTAAGAATAATCTTGTGATAAAGTTAGTTTGGGAGGTCTGGCTCGGCCTGAGGAATCTTAACATGAATCCATAGTGATTTTGCTGCAGGTCATCTAAAACCATACTTTGATGAACATTTATCTATGAACTAACCATACCTCAGTCTATTACTAAAGCCCAAATGTGGGCTTCACTGAGATACAACCAACTACCTAATGGAATTCTCCTCTAGGTTGTTGCAAATGCATTTCATTTCCTCCCAACCTCCACACATGGCAACGCCACTGCCTTCAGCATATTTTTTAGACCGTGTTACTTGGCTTAGAGAATCTAATCTTACTACTCCTATAGGATAAATTAGAAACCTAGGTCTTATCATTAACATTTCCCTTATTGTCCTCTTATGATCAATTCCAAACTTTTAAGTGGACCCTGACTTTGTTCCATTCTGTCCTTACTGCCACCCACCTCTCCTATTTACACAGTTATCATCTCTCATTAATAGTGTATATATTGACACCCAAATTCTCTCAGTCCTCCCACATTGAACATACACTACACACTGTGAGCCAGGTAGTATTACTAGAAAACAAATCTGGAAGAAAAAAAGTTAAGTGTGGATAAATTAAAATGTCCTTACTATGGTTACAAGTCCATGCATGGCAGAGCCCCAGTTTAACTATCCAATTCGTTGTTTTACCCCTCTCCTTGAACTTGTACTGAATTTAATATAGTCCTCCATATGCACTCTTGTTAACCTTCTGGTTTTTGCATGGGAAGTTCCCTCTACCTGTAATTCTCATTCATCCCTTGGGTAACTCTTTCTCCACCTAGATAGCATATCCTCAGTGAGGCCTTTCTAAATATGAAGTTCAGCTTGGATCAATTTTCCACATGCTAAGATTGCCTGATTTAGCCCATTAGATATTTCTTCTTATATAATATTTGGGACGTAATTGTAATAAAAAAACCTGTTCATTGCTTAACTTAAAATTTAACTGGGAAACTTGTATTATGTCTAGCAACTCTATATACGTACCCACATAATTTATCACATCACATCCGGATTTCTTTGCCATTTGCTCGTATCCTTTAATAAACTATAAATTCTTCATGGCAGGAACCATGTCTCCATTTTTCTACATTGTGTCACTACACTTTTTGGGTGGTGCCGGGCAGTTAAAAAAAAAATACTTGAGAAAAAGAATAAAATAATCTAGCCAAGGTGCTCCTGGGTGGTTTAGTCAGGTAAGCATTTGCCTTTGGCTCAAGTTTTGGTGATCTTGGTGTCCGGGGACCGGCCTCCCGCTCAGCGAGGAGTCTCACTAGTCCTCTGCCCCTCTGCCCTACTCATTCACGTGTGCGCATGCTCTCTCTCTGTCAAATAAATAAATCTTAAAAAATAAATAAATAACATAAAATAAAATAACGTACCTAATTTTCAAACCTCTCTACTTCTGTTTTTCACTATACCATATTGCTTCTAAATCATAACAGCTGAAAGTTTGCATTTAGTAAATGTGAATACTTGTTAAATGTAAAACACAAACAAACAAACAAGTACTGTTTAGTTCCTAACCGAGGCTAGGATTTCATACCATAACATTGACTTCAGTCATTTCATGAATGGGTATATTTTGGCGTAATTTACCCCTCTGCAACAAGTGTATTTGAGAGATCATTCTGTGTACCCAAAACTCCACTAGGCCAGTTTTCTCAGACAGACAGAAAAGTGTCAAATAATGATGCGGACTGTCATTTTCAGAGATTTCTTATTTCAGTTTCAGTGAGAAGGAAAAGTTTTTTCTGGTTTTTTTTTTTTTTATGAGAAAGCATTAGAAGTTGAGTAAATTTTTCCCCATTTGTACTTAACAAAAGAAAAGTCCATGGTTCTTAATTTTCAGATTTTTAAAACCTCAACAAAAAGTGTTCTTTTAAAAGAGAGCCATTTAAAGTGTTTTCTGGGACTAGATCAAGACTTTTCTATGTATTGTGAGTTAAAACAGTGATCGAGATATTCTGAGTAAGTTCCAATAATAGAACATACCAATATCAATTTTAGGTCCATTAAAACAAAGCTTTTCTTAATTGATTCTAGTAGCTATTGATCTCCAAATGTCACAAGATGCCATGGGGCTCCTAGAATTGATGATGGATAGCAATTTTAGCAAAATGAGGCATAGATATCACAAAGCAGAAACAGCATCTGTTACATGAATAAGGAGTTATTGGTGTATGAAAATAGCTGAAAAAACAATATTTTGGGACTAGATAGAAAAATGTGCATTTTCCCCCTCTAATGGTATTCAAAAGTAAAGGAATACAAAATTAGGAAACAGCAGATCATGGCAAACGGCATTTATTCATTAAATGAATGCTTACTGAGGCCTGGGTGTGCACCTGATATTAATATTCTCTGCTTTCAGAGGGATATAGATAAGTAACAAAGAACAAAAGGGACTGGCACGATGTAGCAATGCCATTTATTCCCCTGTTGATGTCTTGTAATTCCTTGATTTGAAGGCAATGTAAGTACTGCTGGGCACTGAGTTTCTGTTTTGTGTTTTGTGCCTTTACAATTAAAGCAAATTAATTTATCTCCATCCAAGAATATGTGATGACATTCCTCATTCCAACCCTAATCCTCATGCTATTATGTACCCAGCAACCTTACTTCCACCATCTCTTCTCAAATATTCTCTTTTTCTGGCTCCACCTTGCCATTTCTACTGCTACTGTTCCTGAGAAGGCTATCTTTTGTTTTATTTTTTGCTCTAATTTCCCATCTTCTATATTTCAAGTCAATGAAACAAGTAATTTTTCCTCCTTGTTCAC
Organism: Mustela erminea; assembly: GCF_009829155.1. Classification (NCBI taxonomy): domain Eukaryota; kingdom Metazoa; phylum Chordata; class Mammalia; order Carnivora; family Mustelidae; genus Mustela; species Mustela erminea. Next base: position 49,957,446 of record NC_045623.1, on the reverse strand, counting down.
AGTTGCAACTGCCAGATTATTTTATCCCTTGTATATAGACATATATACAGAAGGCATATATAGACATAGCAATCAAAATAATAATAACAGCAAAGTTCTTATTCTTTTGAAACTCATGCCATTCACTTCAGTTACCCACTATGCTTCCTCTTTGCCCTCTTAACCCTGACCTGTTATTCATTCTTGCTATTAACTGAAGAATTTAATTTATGAATGATAGTCTTTCTCTGTAGCTTAACTCCTGTCTCCATTCTCATGACTTCACTATTAAGCTAAGTGAAATATACAAATTCTGTGTTCTTGATTACTTCTTTACCTCCAATGACCATTTCTTTCACTTCATTTCTATGATGCAAGCTCAATTCAGACCTTATCATTAGCAGAAACTGTGCCACTTCTAAGTGCTCTGTTCCAAATCTTCCCATCTCTAGCTACATTTTTCTAATCTTTTAGCTTGCCTGGTAAATTACCTTTAACAGCCTAATTCTTTGGTTACCTTGATCTTGTCAATCCCCTAACCACATCTGTCTCTCTCTTTCTACTAGCTCCTTTTCTTTTGACCTCCTATATCCCAGTCATTATAATTAGCCCATGACAAATACCATGAAATCACTTGCTTCCCTCTCTCTGTCTCACTCATTAGCAACATCCCAGTCCTGGATGACCATGTATCAGAAAAACTACACCATTTTGGAGAAAATCACATGATTATTTTAAGCTGATTGCTATTGCTTTAAATTTAGCAAAATCATTGTGAAATGGACCACATTCTTCCATGTTTTTTTCATTTATTTAGTAGATATGCAAGCTATGTTCCAGGAGCTGTTCAAAGTATTAGAGTTATGAGTGAAAAATTCAAAGCAGCCCTTGCTGTCATATGGCTTATATTCCACTGGAGTCTAGAAAGAAAGGCAGACAAAACTGAGTAAAGAAATAAGTATTCAGGGAATAAAAGATTGTACCAAAGAGTGTCTATTCACTGAAAAAAAAAGTATATGTCAGGTATAAAATTTTATAAATAATAAAACAGGGTAATGATATAGAAAACTTGTGGTAAGGGGAATCTTTATAAACACTCTATTATGCCTCCCTGATGGGGAAACATTTTTGCTGAGACCTGATTGTGGAGGTTGATAGAAGAGTATTTCATGAGGACAATATCGGTATTAGGAAGCCCTGAATTAGGGAAAAACATGTCCTGTCCAAAGACAGAAAGAAAACAAACAAACATAAGGCAAATCAGTGTGGCTGGAGCTTTGTGGCCTGTGATACAAATTCAGGTTGAAAAGGTAGGAAGTGGGGTGCCTGGGTGGCTCAGTGGGTTAAAGCCTCTGCCTTCAGCTCGGGTCATGATCCCAGGGTCCTGGGATCGAGCCCCACATTGGGCTCTCTGCTCAGCGGGAAGCCTGCTCCCCCCCACCCTCTGCCTACTTCTGATCTCTTTCAATAAAAAGAAAGCATATTTAAAAAAAAAAAAAAGGTAGGAAGAGATCATGATAAAACAATGTCAGCCATGGTCTATTTTCTCCTTCGGTAGGTAGCTATGAAGGTAGGGAAGAATACCTTCCTCAAACACTTCTTTCATTTTAAGCTAATGCTTTCCCTTTATATATCATTTTGAAAATAGAACCCATCAGTACAACATATCTCCCTCATCTTTCCACCTATAAAACTACCATTTTTTTTTTCCTTCTCACCTGTTATAATGGATATGGTGTTCCATCTTGTGGTTTGGACCTAATCCTCCTGCACTTTCCTTCACAGTCTTCCATTTTTCAAATATAATCTCTGTTTCTAATGTCATTAACGTCTTCACCTCCACATTCTGATTCAATGATAAAACATATGCTAATGTCTCCCAACTCAAAAGAAAAATCTTTCCTTAACTTCCTCCCCATCTCCTTCTAAATGAATCTCCCCACTTGAGCTCCCGCCCCACCAAAACTTAATATATCCCCTTCAAGATTATCAACAGCTTCTATGTTTCAATTTTAAAGGACTTGGCATCATTTCTTTCTTACTTAACCTCCCAGCAGAATTCCACAGAAGGAAACACTACATAGTAAAGTACAAATAGATAATTTCTTTCTTTCAGTACTCACAAATATACTCTTCCCATATCTCTGTCCCTATCTCTATCTCTGTCTCTATCATCTCTGTCTCTAATTCTATCTCTAGCTATATAATAACCTAATATCCAAAAGCTTTGAGATTTTTCTTTCTACTGTTAGTTTTTTGGGTGGTCAAGTGAGTTCCTGTATTGAAAACGTTAAAGACCCTAATTATAGTATAGTATAAACATTTTTTAAAGATTTTATTTATTTATTTGATAGAGATCACAAGTAGGCAGAGAGGCATGCAGAGAGACAGAGGAAGGGAAGCAGGCTTCTTATGGAGGAGAGAGCCCGAAGCGGGGCTCGATTCCAGGACCCTGGGATCATGACCTAAGCCGAAAGCAGAGGCTTTAACCCACTGAGCCACCCAGGCACCCCTAGTATAAACATATTTTAATCAAGAATGTTATTGGCACCCCCCTCTCTACAGTACAATAATATATGTGTGTATATGTGAGTACATTTTTCTTCTAAGATGTTTTAAGAAAAAATATATATGATACTATATATAGACTGCTGTGCATATGTAACTAAAAGGATTATAATGTGTCTGTGTCCTTATGATCTTAATCTCTCAGCGTTATATACAGAAATGCCTCTTCTACAATTTCTGAATCAAGTCTTTCCCCCATTCAACTCCCTTCTGCTGCTTAGAAGGGGTCTTCTGTGGCATTCAAATTAGAATTGAATGTTACAAAGCAAGGCGACTCTAGAAGCTGAAAAAAAAAAAAACCATGGAAAATAAGTGACAAATATTTTAAAGCAAGAACTTCTTATGTTCATGACATTTTAAAGGGCTGATTTTTTTCAGAATATCTAAAATGCAAAGTAGATAATTTCTTTCAACATTTTGTTTTAAATTAAATAAATTTTCAAAGAAATCTCAGTATGTTTGTTTTTTAGTGCCTCTTTCTCCATCAACTAATGCTATTTTTGTAGCCCAAAGCAGGCTTTTAAAAAATGTAGTGTAGTAATTGCTTTATTCTGACAGGAACTTCCATATGCTGAAGATGTGAACATAATTCTTTGATTGGCCTATTCAGATTTAAACATGCCCAGTGGGTAGATGAGTTCAGATTATTAATCATTTTCTGAATAGTTATGTATTTGTGAAACTGTTAATGAGATTTTTACAGTTTTCCTCTTCATTCCTGTCAGAGATAACTGGTCAACATGAGGACGTGTTGGAGAAGTTTGGTAGGGCTGTAAGATAAAGTGGCGTTCTGTTTTCTCTGCTGGTGACTCTAGGGCAGCAGGGTTCTTTGTCAAGTTTCTGTACTGTTTTAGTTCCTTGAGGCCACTGGCAGTTATGTGATTTTTACTTTCCGTGGCTTTGCATGATAGACTGCTCAGATCCGGAGGCGTCAGAATCAAGCTAGTGTTTACATCTAAATGGCTTCCTTCATTAAACTCCAACTTTGATTTTCAATATATTAAATTTGTGTGTTGTTCAAAGGAACACAGTGATCTCAGGCATTTATTTAATGGGCTTTGTTTGTATAATTATTAAATTAAGACTGTCACTATTACTTCATCTGGAATGATAATTTCAAAGTTGTCATTTTACAAGCAATTTCAAAAGAAGAGCAGAATTTTGAAGTCAATTTTAGTGAATAAAAGTTTTTTCTTACTGTGTGATACAGTGAAACTGAGAACCAAATAATTAAATTTGGAAGTAATACCAAATTGAATTCACAAAATATACAAACTGTAGAACATTTTTAAGAGACTGAAATTAAATTTAAAAAAATTGATTTTTAAAGAGTTGATATCTTCTCAAGTATATACTGTAACACAAGCCAATGGCTAATAGAATGTTGGTAATTTAAGGTACTTCAAACTTATTTCACTGTGTGCACAAGACTCATTTGAATTGAGCATTTATTTTTTGTTCGTAAGTAAATGATAATTCTAAGCCACCACAAAGAGGTTTCTTCTTGTAAATAAGTTTTAGATTCCAAATAGTTTCTTCTATATATTAATTTACCAAGTAGATATTTTATTCACAGACAATGCAAAGATATATTTGATCATGGCTTCTAAAAATTTTACAAAAGTTAAATTTCTGTACTTCAGTGTATATTGGGATATCTCTATAAATATTGCATTGATCACAAAAGGAAAATGGATTCTTTCTAAGATATTACCACATGGTCATGTATAAATGCCTATTTAAAGGGAAACTATTTCAGATGAAAGAGAATGGAATGTAGATAGATTCACCTTCTATTATCATATGAAACGAACAGAGGATTGACCTTCAATGTCTTCCCAAATCTGAGATAAAATGGCATTTTTCTGGACATGTAGAAAAGAAAAAAACATGACTTGCATTTACTCTGCCAATTCATCTTCTGTAACCTGTCAGAAATGGTCAATTCAGGATTATCAAGAACTCATTTTAATCTTGGTTTCAATTTCTTTTCCCAGAAGCATTTTGCCAGGGAAAACAAAAGTAGGAAAGTTTCCTGTTCTGACTTGCAATTTATGTCCCTTTTGCCTTACAGTCAGATTAAGGACAAAATCTGGAAGAACTTGAATTACTTTTAGCCTCTTCACCATTTCATATTTCCAACCCCCTCTGGATGTGAGAAAGAGAAATAGAATCACTAATTCCATCCTGGACATTGATAACGTCCATGGTTAAATTTACTTTGAAAATGTCAGTTTTCTAATTCAAAAGCAGCTCCTCATTTTGCGCCTTGTGATAAAACTTATTAAAACTAGCAGATGCCTCTTATATATCTGATTTTGCATTAAAGATCAAATTTCTCATTTTTGCTTCAGAAATTTATACAACATGTCATTTGGAAAAGGCCAATATTTTGGTTCACTTGTCAATGATAATCAGTGTTTAATGAAGCAAAGTGTAGCTGTGTTGATATTTTTATTGTGGCACTTGATCATTCTTTCACTGGCAGACCCACAGATGGCCTTTTTTAATCCAAAAAATATCTGGCTAAATACATCCTATTTTTGGTCTATTTGTTGTTCACATGTTCTTTAGGAACCTCTGGTGCCTTTGCTTTTTACTATGGAATCTTTTAGAATTATCTTTTAGAATGAAATATATACATCTACTTCCCGGCCTTCTTGAAAGCTTTATCCAATCTGCATCCCAATCCACCTTTCCTAACTTCTTTTTACTGCTCCCTTCATATTTCCTCTGCTTCAGCTAAACTGGACTGATCATCATTGCATATGACAATCTATCATTGTTTCTTCATTCATGAGCTTTCCTTCATTGGAATTTTCCTCACATCCACCAACCCACACTAACCCTTATCTAGGCAACATGGCTGTCTGCTAAAGTACCACATATCCAGTCCAGTCCTCAATGCTCTAAGAAATACATTGACTTCTTTTGCAGATTTTTTCTTTTTTGAACTCTGGAAGCAATGCTTTATCTTTTAGGATAATTTTCTATGTATAAACTGTAGACTCTTTTTTACTTCTCTCCTTTCAGAGTACTGATTCAAGGAACGTCATTACGAATATTCTGAAATTTAATCACTGCATTCCTTCCTTTTACTGACCCATCTACTTTGTCTCGATCTTTTCAACTCTTCTTCCTTTTCATTAGCTTGGACTTCATGGTACCCAATATTATTCATATCCCCTAAAGCTTTTATCTTTATTTTATTTTATTTATTTATTTTTTGAAGATTTTATTAATGTATGTATTTGAGAGAGAGAGAGTAAGAGAGAGAGGACGAGCAAGGGGAGGGGCAGAGGGAAATAACCTCAAGCCACCTCTGCACTGAGCTTGGGGCCTACTGTGGGGCTCAGTCTCATGACCTTGAGATAATGACCTGAGCCCAAATCATGAGGACACTCAACCAACTGAGCCACCCATGAACCCCTAAATCTTTTGTCTTTATTTTAAACCCAACCTTGGATGAATCTTCTTTACTCTGAACATCTGATTTATTTAAAAAATTTATCTATATAGAAACATTCAGATGAAGTCTCTTTGTTCCTGCGCATCCATACATCCCATTCTCACAGAGTTGTTGTGCATGCTCCTGTCTGAAGAAACCCTCTTCTGTCTGTGGATCCCATCTACGCCTGTGCTTATAGACACTTGATCCTACTCTGACAAGACTATCCTTTCCATTTCATATATTCAGTTTCTCCTCATTGTCCCAGAGATTCTAAACATAGTCAAATTTCCCTAATTAAGCAAATAAACAGCAAAATCTATATTTAAAAAAAAAAATCCAAACCACAGTTACTCAGGCTACTCTGTCTTCCCTCCTTTAGATAGTCAGATAGTGGCCCATACCCAAGGAAGGCCTCAATTTCCTTGGCTCCTACTTACTATTCAGTTCATACTAATAAGGTTTAAGTCATCATGATTCCATGAAGAGGATTCACTGACACCAATAACTTCAGGTTGGTAAAGATAATGAATATTTGTTAAGTATTTTTTTCACATCATTGAAGCGTTTGATGCAGTTAACCACTGCCTTAAAACACTGTCCCTCCCTTCATTTCTATTACATGAGTCTCTCCTAGTTTTCTGCTAAACGCTGACTATTCTATCTCTGACTCTATTGTAGTCTTAACCTTCCCTACCTAGCCAATAAATCTGGAGTTTCTCAAGACTCAATTAAAATTCTCTTCTCTCACTTTATATTCTCTTCCCAGGTAATCTCAACTACCCTCATGGATATAATACTCTCCTCTATCTCAGATTTGTCTTCTGAACTATACCTGCTCCTCTGTGTTTTATTCCATCTATTTTCTACATGGTAGCTCTAGGGATATTTTCAAAATAAGAATTTGTTTTTTGAGGCCCTCTACCCCAGATTCTCCCATTCCTGCTCACATTTTTGAATAATTGTCCCATTGGGATCTTCCCATGCTAAGTTCAATCACCCATTACAATTCCTTCTACTACATGTAACGTACACATGTCATTTTTTTCTCTTGGATGCTGTACCCTTGCTCCTTTACATGAAGTCCAACTCATCCTTTGGATGTCAGCTAAAGTATAACTTCCTAAAGGAAGATAGCCTTGACCTTTCTGACTAGAATAGCTCTGCATATATGTATGGCATATGTCTCCTTCATACCATTTAGTAGAGTTGTCATTTTATCTTTCTTAGTAAGAAAGATTATTTTTTAATATCTCTCTTCCTTCCCAAAGGCAGTTATAAGGTCTTTCTTTTCCTGGAAATAAATCCCCCATATCTAAAACAGAGCCTAATGCAAAATAGTAGTTCAAAAATTTTTGGTGGATGAATGAGTGAATACATGATGATTTCTTCATTTAGTCTATGTTACTCATCAAAATGTATCTTCTCATAAGGATTCCACAAGTAATCATAGAGTTGTCTGTGTGTGTGTGTGTGTGTATTTGCATAATTGAGTGATATTTGAAAGAATATAAATATAGAGTAGAATCTGTAACTTAGAACAACAAATTTACATTCAATTCAACTCTGTTCATGATTATTTTCATATTGTGTTGTATGGCATCTGAGCAAGATTCATGGCAATTGGTTTTCTTTTGGATTAAGAAATATGCAATATTGTCCTTCAACACATTTATTAGAACATCTGATTAAGGTTGGTTACAGCAGTTTCTGTTTAAATTGAAATGTCACTTTGTTGTCCCTTTTAGACTGACATGAATTGACTAATAATTTACATTTTACATTATATTAAACCCCAAGTTCTTTGAATGAAAAAGCTAGTACTGTCATACTTTTGGAGTGTGGTTTTCATGAATATATTTTTCCCACTCTCCAGAGAAAAAAATGGTTATAAAAACTCAATATAACATTATTCATCTTCCTAGTACCACACATCTTGTTTTTGAGAGCAGCACCCATAAAACAGTAACAAAAAAGTTATTTCTTAGGGATGATTCATTTTAGCACATTTTAAAGTAATCATTAGTTTGTGACCTTTCATTAATAGAGGAGATGCAGAAACCACAAGCAATAACCACTAATCACTAATTAAAGTCACTGATGGGAGAAATTTGAAAGAAACACTGTTTACAATTTGCTTTGGAAGAAAATTCAGAAGTATGGCAGGGCTCTGGTTAAGGTCACATATTTTATCTAGTCCAGGCTATTGAACACCCAAATTGCACACTCTATATTAATCACCACTTCTAATTAAAACTTGAAAATATAACATTGCCTTTTTATTAAATAAAAATGGATTTCGATTCCCACTAATTAAAAAGGAACTTATTATCACAGGATGGGGTTCCAGGAAATCCTAAAAAAAAAATTTGCCAGGTTGATTTTGTAATAAATATTTTAAGATAAACATCAATGAAATTATGTTAAACACTTAAAAATAAATGAGCAAAAGGTACCTTACTCCTTATGTAATTACAGAGTAGCATTTCATCTTCTGACAGGTCTTGCTGCTTCCAATCTGGTTACATCAATGGTCTCTACTCTCTGCAGTCAGAGGGGTCTTTCTAAATGCCAATCAGATTTTGTCTTTTTCTTTGTTCAAGTTTTTTGATTTCCCTCCTACCATTCAGAATTCAGTTCAATGTTTTCAATTAAAAATGCTGGCCCCTCATTGTCTAGATAGAAATTGTCTATTATTCCAGCTTTAGTGAAGCCAGAAACACCCATTTGCACAACCTCACCCTCCAGTCCCATGCAACTGACTATCACTTCCCCAATGCTTCATGTGGTTTTCTTCCTCTGGTCATTCACACATTCTGTTTGTATTTCTTGGTAAAGCCTCTCCCTTCCTTCACCAAATTTCTTTTTTTCCCCCCCAAAACATTTTCCAAATTAAACTGAATGCTACTCAGTTCAAATATCACCTCCTCCGGGATGCCGATTCCTGATGCCCCAGTTTCTTTTAGAATTCTGGAGCACTTGGCAGTAAACCTCAGTCACAGGTTTGGTAACTATGAGCATCGATTTATTTGTCTGCATAGGGGCAAAATTGTATATACCTTGAGTATTAAATCTTCTTTAATATCGGCTGGCCCCTGGCATACTGTATTCATTTGATAAATACTTACCTATCCAGTGTTATGTGACAGTCCCTTAGCTTGGAGCTGCCATTATAAAGATTAAAAACCCGAGGCCCCCGTCCCAGAGGAGTGGATCATCCCTGAGAAAAGGCAAAGATGCAACATTCAGTTTCTAACAGAAGAAATAAACAAATAAATCTCATTTTTGCAAATTAGCTAAAAGGAAAGCTAAAAACTAGAATCATGAAATGGTAATGAGAATCACAAAGTTTTACAACTTATCATAGTATATGATTAAATGCTTGCACTCTAAATTGGTGATTATGATGTACAACTTTAAGTTAACTTCGTGGACCAAAATTGAACATCAAACTCTTCTCCTTCTTTGTCTTACACTAATTCCTATCACTCATGGCGTATGAAGTATTTTGTTTGTTGGAATCTTTGGTTTCAAGGATCAGGTCCTATCCACTCACGTTGTGAATATCTCCTTCTTAATCTGGCAGTGTAAAGGTTAAAGACTAAGACAGAAGCCTTAGTCTGATTTTTCACTTGCAACCTACACAGAAAATTTAGGATTGGTGGTGGAGCCTGAGATTGGTGTTGGATGGGGACAAAAACAACTTTATGCTGCTGAGGCTAGAAGCAAATGAAACACTTGCTCCTGGCAACTTTCCAAGCCTATCAGTGGTAGATATTTGTTACATCTCTTAATAGTTTCAGTAGCAAAGCTTTCCTCCTGGAGGGTGCTGGCAGCTGCTCTCTCAATGGAAGGATTGCCACTGAAACATCAACTTTCCATTAGGGTACCCCTAGGTTGAGGATTTGTCTTCAAAACAACAAAGGTGCTACTTCCAGAAGACACTCAAAATGATACACAATGTGCTGTATCAGGGAGAGGTGTTAAGTTACTCAACTTAAACCTGATGGGTAAATTATGGTGGGCATCATCTGTGGGCTCAGGATGGTCAATTTCCCATCAGTGACTGGAGAGAGAAACATTTTATTTTAGCCCACAGCCATTCTCTAAAAGGTTAGAGATGTAATTAACATTGCTCTTAAAAGAATGGAAACATAATTTGCTCTATCTATTTCTAAATAGTATCAGTTTTACTCTAAAATTGGGACAGCACTGCCAAGTGCTGGTACCTATGCAAGTCAGGATATAGATTTTGGTGAAACTGGTCAGTGGTAACTGCCTTTGATTTATAAATTTTACAAAAGTACCTGTGAACATTTGCTTAAAAACTGAAATTATAGGAGTCCCTGGGCGACTCAGTCGTTAAGCATCTGACTCTTGACTTTGGCTTAGGTCATGGTCTCAGGGACATGAAATCGAGACTTAAATTGTGTTCTAGGCTCAGTAGGGAGTCTGAGATTCTGTCTCTCTCTCTCTCTCTCTCTCTCTCTCTCTCGTTCTCTGCCCCTCCCCCTGCTTTCATGTGCTTTCTTTCTCTTTCTAAAATGAATAAATACATCTTGAAAAACTAACTTACAGTAGAAGAAAAGATTGACTCATGTAAAGTACCATGCAGAAGGTGTTTCAGAGGAAACTGGGTTTTTTTCTTCTTTCCCCATTTTTGGGTGACAAGGACAGGTTGCTGACAGAAAATTTTTCTGAGTTATCTCATTCATTCAAAGACACAAAAAATCCTAATCAAAGTGTCTATATGCTGTCTGGTAAGTGGTGTTATGAGGATACACAGGCAAGTAACTCCACAAATTGGATAGATCTTGAAATGAAGGAAACTCCATGATACTGAAAACTTATTAAAAAAAATCTGGCATTGTTCCTAGAGCTTGTGGCTCTGTGCCACTTAATGAAACACTCATGATAGATGAGCAGTCTCCCTGTCATGCCTATAAAGGAATGCTTGATGATTTTATTAACACAGGCAGTGCTGAAACCTCTATTTGATGAACATTCTAATAAGGATGCCCTCTATGCTAGTGAAAGTTCAGGGAAATAACAAGGAATAACAAATAGATGAAAGAAGACATAGTTTTGATCATAACATCACAACACAGTGCCAGTGTCTGACTTAAATAATCATGTGTTCTGAAACAGCATGCAGTATATAGAATTAGGTCCAGAGAAAGAGAAAGTGCAGTTTTCAACTTGCAGCTGGCAATGGCACAACGTTACAATCACCCTTATGAAGTAACATCTTAATCTGAGATTTTGTGTTCTTTAGATCATAATCTGAATTATTATAGCATTGTATGGTAATTGAGAATTTCTTCACTGGATTTAGGAACCCAACACAAAATGATCAATTAAGTTTTACCCTCTCAAAGAGAAACTAATAAGCCAATGCAAGAATCATCGTGGCCTAGATGTGGAAATTATCTAAAGCTGATAAACTCTTTAGATGAAAACTTTAGACTTGGTGTTAGCTATTAAAAAGTAATACTTTGGAAATAAAGGAAATGCAAATGTGCAAATAACATACTCTTTGTGTTTGGCCTGTCTTTTCATTGTAGAACTATAAATGTTGTTTGTCAATACCACTTCTGCCTTCTTCAGGACCACCTACCATCTGCTTAGCCCTCACTATTAGGAGTCCCTTATGATCTAGCTTAATGTGATCATGCATTCTTAGAAACCTCCTTCAGACCCGAAACTGCCTCTCTGATATTCCTTTCTATGTTTACCTTCTTACATGGTACTTAAATTGACTGTACTTAAATTACCTTGCCTGAGGTAAGGTTCCTTACCTCAATGAAATTATGACCTAGGGAGAACTGTTGACCTTTTTGAAATTTTAAAATAAGAGTTTACCACCTAACGTAATATTTTTAAATGAATAAATTAATGAGGGTATAAATGAATGTCTGCATTCATTATGCAAACCATCCTTGATTTGTAAAAACATTTTCTGAAATAACACATGTATTTTGCATATCGTAGAGTTGAGGTGGAGCACTTTTTTGACTGCAAAACAACTAATCATAATACATTCACTGGATGTAAAAAATGCAAAAGGAACAATCATTTGATCTTTCCGGGATATGCAAACACACATATGTTGGAATGGGTTTTATATATATGTGCATGTACTTTCCCATATCTCTGATATAACTTAGTAGACCTATAGCTAAATACCTATGCCTATATCTGTATATCTATATCTATCTATTTAGAGATATTTTCAACATCTCTGAAACATTAGTATTTATTACACCCCAAAGACTTATAATATATTTACTCTTTTGGATGTGGACATCAAGGAAAAAAATCTCAGCTCTATAAAATGAAGATATATTGAATATATTGAGTAATATTTTAATTTATCCTAAAACACAGATTTCTTAAAAGATACATATCGTAAGACATAAATTCTTATTGATTAAATCCAAGCAACCCTTGAAATTCAGCTTTAGCCATAATTCAATAAATTTAATTGTTTCTTTTCTTTGGAGAGGATTGCTGTGTGAATATAGGTATTTACATATCATTCATTCCAGAGCTTACACTGAATATCACCAAAAAAGGAATTTTTTTTTTTTAGTGAAAGTTATGAACTCAATTATAAGATACATAACATATTGAGGAAAGTACACAGGAGATACAAGTTTATGGCACAATAAAAATTTGGTAAATGTACATGATACTCAATGCACAAATTAGATTTATGTGTTAGACCATACATGTGTAAATATATGATTTACAATGCCATTGTAATTCCAAGACATGTAATTACATTGCCAATTACAAGAGAAAAACCAATCATCTTTGGCAATCTTTGGGTTTTTTTTCTTAACTATTACTTTGAATTATTCTTAGAAAATATTTGCTTTACTTTTGGAGAATATATATTGTTGAGGTAGTATATGTATTAAAATATTTTCAAAAAAATAAAATAAATAAAATAAAAAATTTCAGAATAAATATAAAACATGAATCTTAATAAATTATGTATTCAGTCTTGTTGCATCATTGACAATAATATAGATTCCACTATTAACTCAAATTACATATATAAATAATATATGCAATATACAAATAATCACACTATATATAAATAATATATAAATAGATATAAGTAGATATAAGTAATCATACTACTATATGTATAAATATGTAAATAATCACATATAAATATATAATCAATATATAAATTATATATGTGTAATATATATTAAATAATCATATTGTTCCAATTTGAGTTTAGTTACTCATTTTATGGATAAAGTGTATTTCCCTCAAGATAATATGTGAAATCTGATTCAACATTTTATGAACATAGAAATACTTTACTATTAGATTTATAGAATGCTTATTCTTTTAATTGAGACATTCCTCTTTTGATGATACCTTTGTTAGCCAATTGTTCAGCACTTTCACAAAGGCTTTGTTTAAAATATAAGTTAAAAGTAGTAGACACAAAAGTATTTAACAAGGTCATTCTTTAAGTTTGAAGAGTTCCTGCACTTTGCAGTGCATCAAACAGTCATTTGTAACTGACAGTTTTCTTACCTAGAGTGCTTCTCAGTCAAGAGATTGTTCTCCAAAGACAGTCAGCTGGGTAAATGTCAGGAGCTCAAAAAGTAAATTATAGTGCAAACAGCGTTGATATTTCTATGAATGGAAGAAAAGCATATTTATTTTTAAAATGTAGAATTTTATTTAAAACAAGTGAAAACCTTCTATTGTGACCTTTACAAGATTCCAAACAGTGACGAATTTGGTCATTACAAATAACCTTTTCCAGAAAGAGCTTTACCATTCGGGACTTTCATTTGGTAATATATGTGAATTAATTTCCTTTCTACAAAATAACTCATGATATTAAATTTTTTATGAGATATTTTATCCCCGATATTACAGTTTTATACAAATTTTAGAAGAGAAAAAGGTGAGGGAGCAAATATAAGGTAGTTTATCATTTTAACTTGTTTGGAGGAAATCATTCAGTCATTTTCTTTTCTTCCTTCTCTACAGAATGATATTGAATCTGTGTGAGCTTTGTTCATAGTTATTTCTTCCAATGTTCTTTATAGAGCTTAGTAGGATTTCTATTCAGAAGTTTCATTCTAAAGCAGTTTGCACCTTAAAAAACAGGTTGGATTCTCTGAACACATTGTTAAGTCATTTGTTTGGAATCTGGTTCTACTTTACACCATATAAATAATATTGTGTATAGTGGCTTTAGGGTATGTCCCAAGTTAGTTTTCACTATTTATTTTTAGCTCTTGGGGACTCAAGAAGAATATATATGTGTATATATTCTAGAATGTATAAGTATATAAGATTATAGAAAATTAAATATAAAATCATGAAAATAAATAAAAGAGTGGACAAATATTGTAAGTCCTAAGTAGATTACATGATAACATCTCTATTGGAACATGGATTTCAACTTTTTTCAGTTATATATGAAAGACAATGAACTTTCTTAACCGCTGACTAAAATGTTAACCACAACTTCTATCCTCTTACCCATTTTACATTTTTTTTGTAACTTTCATCATTATTCACATTATATTTGTTTATTTTCTTCTTCCACTGGAATAAAAGCTTCAATGATGCAGTTAGGTATGTTTTGTGTTAAGTTCATGTGATATGCCCAGGAGCTAGAACAGTGACTAGCATATGGTAAGCACTATTTGTTGTTGCTTAACAACATCGTTGCACATTTTGAATGAGCATTCAAAATGCTCAACAAGGGACACCTGGGTGGCTCAGTGGGTTAAAGCCTCTGCCTTTGGCTCAGACTGCGATCCCAGGGTCCTGGGATCGAGCCCCACATCGGGGCTCTGCTCTGCAGGGAGCCTGCTTCCTCCTCACTCTCTCTCTCTCTGCCTGCCTCTCTGCCTACTTGTGATCTCTGTCTGTCAAATAAATAAATAAAATCTTAAAAAAAAATGCTCAACAATATTTGTTGAATGAATATATAAATAAATGAACACTAATTTAAAAGATTAGTTGCTTCGAAACATGAGTCATCTTGATAACACATGCTTCTATACATTTTTATCTTCCACACTGCAAACAAGAATAAACTATATCTTACTGGGAAGAAATTTTTAGACATCTACTTAATAACTGCTTTTTAGATAGATTTCTTATCTGAACCAGTTTCCCCTAATCCAAGTCTCCTTCCACAGCAATTCTCAATGGCCTGACTTCAAAGACGTGACTCCCGTAGGTCCCGTTTTCGCTGCCTCACAAATCCGCCACTACATGGTTGGAAATTGGATAGGAAGGTAATGAAGTGGATGAGAGAAAGTTACCAGAAACCCTTTGTTTGGAACCTGAAGCACTAAGAGAAATCTCCACATGTTTTACCTAGGTGTGTCAAATTGATCTATGGGAGTCATAGTGGTAATAATATGGACTGTTATTAATGACACTGGCCAACCATAGCTCCTGGTTTCTTTGTTTCAGAGACAAGTACACTACTCATGACTACAGAAAATGTGTCCCCTTATTAGAACACAAAAAATGCATAAACACATAAAACATTATTAATTTTCCAATGCTCTTATTAAACAGAGATGATATGGGAACTAAGGTTTACCTTGATGAATAGTGACCTGAAAGTTTGTCTTTTTTTTTTTAATTAGTTTATTTGTCTAGTGCATCATTCTCATTCCACATAGGAAATGCATACACTGAGAAATAGTGGTAAAAGAAAAATAATAAAACAGAATCAGACAAACTGTGAACTTGTATGAAAAGGTCAGAAGTTAAATATGTCTCAAATTTGACCATTTAGTCACAATCCCACAAATATCTATTAAGCACCAACTTATGCAAAGTGCAAAGTTAAAAGAGTGAACGAACATGATAGAAATCCTTATTTCAGTTCCACAAACTTATTTTTTGTGAGCATCTTGAATGTTCCGGGCACTACAAAAAGCACTGAGGATTCAGATAACTACACTACTGAAATTTAGCATATGCCTCCCCATGCCAATTCTAGTTCCATATTACAAATCATTTCCATTTTCTTATTTAAATACTTTTATTTTTATATTTAAAAAAACATTTTAGGCATGTAATTACCTATTATATTTCATATTGTATTGATTAAGTATGTTAAATTCACATATACTATAACAGTTTATTTTTTAAGGTTATTTATTTATTTATTTGACAGACAGAGATCACAAATGGGCAGAGAGGCAGGTGGGGGGTGGGGGAAGCAGGCTCCCTGCTGAGCAGAGAGCCCGATGCGGGGCTCGATCCCAGGACCCTGGGATCATGACCTGAGTCGAAGGCAGAGGCTTTAACCCACTGAGCCCCAGGTGCCCCTGTAATAGTTTTGCTCTCACTATGAATACTTACATCTTGAGTATATAAACACAATGTAAACTTAAATCAATATACATCTGAATCAGGTATTTTGTGAGATTTTATGCCTAGAACCATATTCTGATGTGAAAAATATTTTCAGTGAAGATGACAGGCATATATAATCTGAAAAAAAAAAGGAAATTCAAAGGGAAGATAGTAAAAGTGTCTGGAACACATGCATGTTTTCAAAGTGTTTGGCTAAAAAAACAATACAATAGAGTTTAGGTTGCAGCTTAAAATAATAGTCACTACTGAGTGGGATGTATTTTGTGGCAAGAACTATGCTAGATGCATTAGATTCTCAACCTCTAATCTTAAAAAAAATTCTGATGATTTGATGTTTTCTGATTTTATATATGATGAATTTAGTCTTAGGAAATTTAAGATTTGCTAGAAATCAGGTAAAACTAGAATAGCTGGGTTTCATTTCTCAAGATTTCCTCAAGACTTCAAAGCTCAGTTCTTTCCATTAAAGTATGCTGACTCACCATCCTCAATTGATTGGACTAATAAAAATTGACACTTAAAACCAAATTAGTTAGAAGTACCCTGTAAAAATCCTCTTAATAACAGTGGTCCCACCAAGCAAATATAATCTTACTGTCTAAATACTCCTGAAGTTTTTAGCATCTTTACCTTTTTTGAATTTGTCTTATAGTCTTATTATTTACTTACCTGTTTTGGCTCTATTACTAAATTATATGGAATACTGACATCAAGTTTAAGCATATATTAGGCTAAAAAAAAATTAGAAGCCTATGTAAATCTTTATTCCCTAGCCAACTCAGCATATCAAGAGGATATTTACATATTAGCTTATCATAACAGAACTCAATACTGGTTATGTAATATTAAAACACTTCTTTTTTCCAAGCTGCCTGGAAGGCAAAGCTGCCCTCGCTTCACCTTTCTTAGTGACATTATATATATATATATATATAGAGAGAGAGAGAGAGAGAGAGAGAGAGATCTCTACATATCTATCTAACATCTATCTATCTATCTATCTATCATCTATCTATCTATCTATATCTGTTATCTATCATCTATCTATACATCTCCACAAATAGGAAGGAACATTCTTAGCTGGTTGTACCTATAGGTATACAAATCCCCTACAATACAGGCAGTCTCCCTCTGGTTGGAAGAACCCTCCTTCCCAAAGAGTTCTACATCATCATCCCTGGACCTTGTGATTGTTATGTTACCTGGTAAAGCTGAATTAAGATTGTAGATAGAATAAAGATTGCTAACCAGCTGATTTTGAGAAGTGAATTCTGTACGATCCAGGTAGATCCAATGTAATTGCAAGAGGGATTCAGAAAGAGCAGAGACTAGAAGCTGGAAAGGCAAGAAAAAAGATGGATTCTCCCCGGAGTCTCCAAAAAAGAATAAAAAGAATGTAGCCCTTCTAACATTTTTCTTTTTTTTAAGCCCAGTGAGACCTTGTTTTGGATTTCTGAACATAGAAAAGGAAGATAATAAACTTATGTTGTTTCAAGCCACTACATTTATGGTAATTTATTACAGCAGCCATAGAAAATCAGTACACCTCCCTTGACTGCTGTTCCTTCCAGGCCAACAGTAATTTTGGTAGATGTCAGCATATAAGGATGTGTCAGATTCATGCTTCCTTTATTATACTTTTTGTTAGTTCTTGGAATTGGTAATTTCTTTATTGGAAGACCAGGAAAGAGACATTTTCCCACAGCAAAGTTCTGACCTTGTGCTATAAACATAGGTCATAGGTACAGATCTGGATTATATGCTTTGAGAGGCTTCATTCTTCCTGTCCATCTTGAACATACTTTATTGAAAGAATGAGTTACTGAATGTATAAGTATAAAAGCAACCTAACAGTTATCTTCCTACTAGTATATGTGTGAATTTTTCTTCCCAGGACAAAGAGTTAATCCTGATTTCTTCCAGTGGAACAAAAATAATTTGTTTCGCAATATACAGATTTAAATTACTTTAACCCTAAATTACTCATGTTTTTTAATTTTTAGAGGAGGGTAAAAATAAGACACCAGAACAAGTTCTCTATCCACATCAGAACACGTTCTCCATCCAAACAACATTTAGAAGTTTCAGTGCAAATTTCAACTCCTGCATCTAATATCCCACGTCCCCAAATTATATTTTCAAAAATCAGTATTTCTTTTATATTCCAGAAACAGATAGTGTTATATGGCAAAAGAGAGAGGAGTGGGGGTGGAAAAGGGAGCAGATTGAGAAAGAAAGAAAAAGAATACATGTGAGTTTTAGCTGGACATTCTTCAGCTTGTGTAATGGCTAGGAATGTGTAAAGGAAAATTTAACTTATGCCCATTTGGAAAAAAAAACTACAATCTACATTTTCATCTTTATAAAATATTTTCATATTCTTAGGAAGACATGGCAGGTGAGACACACATGCTTCCTTGGAAATTCAGGGAGGCACCTCTTGTGTTCCATTACCCTTCATTTCCATTCTCTTTTAAAGCTGAGGCAGCTGTGCTTTGACAATATTTTATCTACTTTTTGTGCTGGCCTCCTGTCTCCTCCACTAAATATGATGGAAATGTTGGCCTCTCGTCTTGCCCACTAAAAATACTATTTGTTGCAGGATAAAAGTTTAATTATTCATTTCTTCTTTACTTTGTTTTTCGGAACAGACATATATTTCAACTTTCTCCTTTGAGTTATGAAGAGATACGAAGATAAGAGATGAAAGCAATGACTTCAGAATACAATAGCACCTATTGCTTACATTAATCATCTGAGTGTTCCCTCCAGAATAGTAGTTCTCTACAGAAAGAATCTGGATGTTGGAAAGATGGCATCTAAACCAGAGCTGCAGTTCATTTCTTTTCTTTTTTATTAACATATAATGTATTATTTCCTTCAGGGGTAAAGGTCTGTGAACCATCAGTTTTTTTTTGTTTGTTTTTATTTATTTATTTATTTATTTATTTATTTATTTTTTAATTTATTTTTTTTATTTCCAGCATAACAGTATTCATTATTTTTGCACCACACCCTGTGCTCCATGCAATCCGTGCCCTCTATAATACCCACCACCTGGTACCCCAACCTCCCACCCCCCGTCCCTTCAAAACCCTCAGATTGTTTTTCAGAGTCCATAGTCTCTCATGGTTCACCTCCCCTTCCAATTTCCCCCAACTCCCTTCTCCACTCTAAGTCTCCATGTCCTCCATGCTATTTGGTTCGATTATGCTGAGTGAAATAAGTCGAACCATCAGTTTTAACACAGTTCACAGCATTCACCATAGCACATATGCTCCCCAATGTCCAGAATCCAGCCACCTCCTCCCCCTTTCCCCTAGCAACCTTCAGTTCCTTCCCTAAAATTAAGAGTCTCTTATGGTTTGTCACCTTCCCCAGTCCCATCTTGTTTCATTTTTTTCCCTCCCTGCCTCCCATGACCCACCACCCTGTCTCTCAAATTCCTCAGATAAGAGAGATCATATGATAATTGTTTTTCTCTGATTGATTTATTTTGCTTAGCATAATGCCCTCTAGTTCCATCCATGTCATTGCAAATGGTAAGATTTCATTTTTTGATGGCTACATTATCTCTCTATCTCTCTATCTATATATATCTCACATCTTCTTTATCCATTCATCTGTTGATGGATATCTAGGTTCTTTCCATAGTTTGGCTATTGTGGATACAGCTGCTCTAAACGTTATAAACATTTGGGTGCACATGCCCATTCGGATCACTACATTTGTATCCTTAGGGTAAATACCCAGTAGTGTAATTGCTGGGTCATAGCGTTGCTCTATTTTCAACTTTTTGAGGAGCCTCCATACTGTTTTCCAGAGTGGCTGCACCAGCTTGCATTCCCACCAACAATGTAGGAGGGTTTTCCTTCCTCCACATCCTCGCCAACATCTGTTGTTTCCTGACTTGTTAATTTTAGTCATTCTGACTGGTGTGAGGTGGTATTTCATTGTGGTTTTGATTTGTATTTCCCTGATGCCCAATGATGTTGAGCACTTTTTCATGTGTCTGTTGACCATTTGGATGTCTTCTTTGCAGCAATGTCTGTTCGTGCCTTCTGCCCATTTCTTGATTAAATTATTTGTTCTTTGGGTGTTGAGTTTGATAAGTTCTTTATAGATTTTGGACACTAGCCCTTTATCTGTTATGTCATTTGCAAATATCTCCTCCCATGCTGTCACTTTTTTTTTTGGTTTTATTGACTATTTCCTTACTGTGCAAAAGCTTTCTATCTTGAAGTCCCAAGTTCATTTTGCCCTTGCTTCCCTTGCCTTGATGTTTCTAGGAAGAAGTTGCTGCAGCTGAGGTTGAAGATTTTGCTGCCTGTGTTCTCCTCAAGGATTTTGCTGGATTCCTGTCTCACACTGAGGTCTTTCATCCACTTTGAGTCCATTTTTGTGTGTGACATAAGCAAATGGTCCAGTTTCATTCTTCTGCATGTGGCTGTTCAATTTTCCGAACACCATTTGTTGAAGAGATTGTCTTTTTTCCATTGCACATTCTTTCATGTTTTGTTGAATGTTAGTTGACCGTAGAGTTGAGGGACTATTTCTGGGCTCTCTATTCTGTTCCATTGATCTAGGTGTCTGTTTTTGTGCCAGTACCATACTGTCTTATAATTATAGCTTTGTAATAGAGCTTGAAGTCTGGAATTGTGATGCCACCAACTTTGGTTTTCTTTTTCAACATTCTTCTGGCTTTTGGGGATCTTTTCTGATTCTGTATAAACTTTAGGATTATTTGTCCATTTCTTGTTATCACATCTGGTGTGTGGCTCATTTTCCTTGTATTGTTCTGTGAGTATGAACTTCAATTACCTCCTGGGGGGTCTATGAATAAGACATGCAGATAAGCCAGAGAGTAAATGTGGGCCAAATTACCTGCTTTATTAATGACCAATCAACATCCTATTTTCCCCTCATTATCTCATTCTATTCACTATTATTTAGCAAATAATTCAATTGTGGTAGATATAATAACAATTTTTTGGAGTCAGGTATTGTAAGTTTTACGAAAAATTAATAACGCGGATTAAGAAGAATAGAGAGTGATGGGAGAAGAAAAGCTATGCTTCTACTGAGCAATCCAAGGTTGCTTTGTCATCTTCTGAACAGAGAAGTAAAGAATGTGAAAATCTTGGTAATAACTATTAATACAGTGGAAAGAGCTTTTGCTTGTTGGTGGCCAAGCAAGGAATGAGAGAGTAGGGGGAAATCATAAGTAATAGTCTCAGAAAGAAGAAAAGACTTAATTAGTAACACCCTAAAAGGAGAGGTCTTGGGTAAAAGCTGGACTGGAATGAGGCCTTCTACTTCTCCAGACCAAAACCTGAGATTTATACACTTACATGTTCCCTTGGAGTCTAATCACTTGAGAACAATGATTAGAACCCAGGTATTTGGCTCATCTTAATGAATCATGGCAGAGAGTGACATGTGAAGTAGCAAAGACAATAGGGTACCAGAGAAACCTGGTTCTGCGTATTAAAAATGTGGCCCAGTGACTACCAAGCTTTGATCAGCCATTCTTTCACTTTTGGAAAGAAGTAAGTAAATGGGTGAAGAGAGAGAGATCAGGTGTGTATGTTTCAACCCTTAATTATCCCATGATGGAGAGAACTGTGTGGAAATCTACTCAGTGAATACTGAGTCTAGGAATAAAAATATGTCCTGTTAAAATTTATCATTAGCTAGTAATGATGCAGCTCATCATTTTGAAAGTCCTCTGATATATGGGAGATGCTGTGGTATAAACCTTCTAAATACTATTTTTAGTATATGTGCTGCCGAAGCGAGCACCTAAATACTATTTTTAAGTGATTTTCCAGAGATACTTTTTTTTAAATTTGCTTTAGTCTGTTTGTAAGAAGACTGCTGAACAGCCATTAATTGCAAAATATTTACATAATATAGCCTATTTTTATGATTTCAGACAAAAATGTGATAGTTTATTTACTGTTACTATATTAGGATATTTAAAAAAATTAATTTTCTATAAATCTGATGAAAATAACCTCAGGCAGAAGATGATAAGTCTTAAAGGAAATCAATACTAAGTCAATATTTTTCTTACCTATTTTTTACTCTCTATTGAATATAAATTAATACAATAATTTTAACCTCATATGTTTAATAATAAGAACTCAACCCCATAGATGAACTAATGTTTTCATAAAGTAAGATATGGCATGGAAACATGACCACACCTCTTCACATAAACTCCAACCCAGTTTTTTCAACAGACGCTGATGTTTTGAGATGAATTGCAAATGTAATTATAAGTTTTTTTGTTTTGATCATAGAAAAAAAAATGCTTATGAATGAGTCATAGAAATGATGGGAAAGGTTAATTCTCTTGTTTTTGTCCCCAATAAAAGTAAGTTAGCTTGTTTTTCCTGTTTATTGAGAAGAATCACTTGTTAATAAGTTCACACCAAATAGTTGAATATAGGAAAAAACTGCGTATAATAATACCACGCTCCAGGTGCCTGGGTGGCCTGGTAAAGCATTTGCTTTTGTCTGATGTCATGATCCTGGGGTCCTGAGATGGAGCACAGCATCTGGTTCCCTGTTCAGTGGGGAGATTCCTTCTTCCTCTTTCTCTGTCCTACGCCCCTCACCCAGCGCCCCACTCATGCTCTCTCAAATAAATAAAATCTTAAAAAAAATAATACCATACTAAAAACTAATCATTGTTAATGGTTCTGTGTATATTCTTCCAAATTTTTTTTTCTGTCACATATGGCTTTTTAGAAAAATAGAATAATAATGTACATATTTCTTTGAATACCTTTCCCCCCTCAAAACACTATACTGTGGTTCTATTTCCATTTCAAAAAATATACCTCTATGCCATCTCTATAAATTGCTTTATTTCGATAGTGGAATATATATATTTATGTGTATGATAAATAAAACATAACATATTTTATAGATGTATCTATTTAACATATATACGCTAAATATAGTTATATTCTAAAATGTGGAAATTCCATATTTTATTCAACATATTATGATAAATAACATTGTGGTGAACAGCCGTGCATGGTGATTTTTGCAGATTTGGGGGGGCAAAGTGGATGAAGAAAATTATTACAAAGAAAATTTATCATATTTTATAATTTGGGGCACATATTGCTAAATTTTTCTGCAGAAAATTTATATGAGGTTTTCCCACTATTAATGTATGAGACTGCTTATTACAACAAGACTGTTTACACTAGAAAATATTGTTAATTTCTTCATTATACAATAAAGACAAATAAATGTTTTCTGTAAAATAACTGGGATTAGAAATAAATCTTTCTTAAAATTAGACTTTATTAATGTTTTGATTGTAAAAACAAGTTCTTATTTTATTCTATACATTTAGTCATGAGTGAAGCTAAACATCTTCATATTGTTAAGGTCTTTTTAAAATTTTCTACTTGTATCCTTTACCTATTTTTAAAAGGATTTTTCGTATTTTCTTATTTACTAGTATTTATGAACATTCACTATGTTAAGATCTCTTTTTACATTTTCACTACTTGACTGTCATTTTTGTTAAATTTTCATTCTGCATCTGAAATACACAAATTTATGATAACTCTTTTTCATTACATCTGCCTCTGTTGAGATATGTTGTTTGTTTGCCATGTTTTACTGTGGATGAACCTCATCAAACAACTAAAGATTTCAATTGTTCTTGTAAGTTTTCTGATTTCATGGAGAAATTATTCAGTTACAATGAATTCTGTAGGTAATTTGTATTTGGCTTACAAATGTGTTCCATCAAAAAAGAAAAAAGAATACCCAATTTTCTGAATCCTATTATTCATTAAATTTCTGATCTATTTCTTTCATCAGTTAATTATCAAATGTCTCCAACATGCCATCTACACTCTCTGGAGTCCAATGTCTGTTCCTATTTCAGGCTACGGTGACCTACTAGGTGAAGAATTTCTGGGCCTTAACTGTTTTTATCCCACTTGAGCACTCTTCCATGTAAAACTGTATTTTATAGTTGCCCACCCACCCCGGCAGTATATCCCTTTTATAATTTTCTTTTGAAGACTCTTACACAGTCTCCTTCAATAACTTCTGTTTGTCCTCACTCAGTTATGCTTTCAACCCCCAGCTTGTCTCTTGTAACAGGACCATCTTAAATGACAGTCTAGGCTCATGTGTGATCCACTACTACCTTTGCATACTTGATTCTTGGATCTGTAACCTTGACCTTTGACTTAGAACTTGTTTGGAGCCCTAATTAATGTTGACTACAATTAATGAGTGAATAAATGAAAAGGGTAATAACACACACTTTGGGATTAGAACATTTGCAGTTTGTAGTGTTACGGCATTTATTCAACAGCCATTTACTAAGCATTTACTGTCACTGAGGTTATGGTGATAAATTGTTAATACATGAGTCCTCGGAAAAATCACTTCCCTGGATTTTAAAATAAGACTTATAATGCTTTCTTACATTCAAGGTTTTTTGAGCCTCAAAATATATAATGCATATTAAAGTAATTTGCTTAATTACATATAGTGTTATTGTTAAGAGAAAAAAAAAGGTAGAAAAGTATACAACTTTTCCAAAATAATTTGAGAAAAAAAAGTAAAGTTTGGAATGAAGTATTCAGAGCTGAAAGTTATCAAGAAACCCATTTATTAAAATAGCAAGGGTGACATTCAAGCTAGACAGAAGGCTCTATTAAGGTA